>NC_046163.1:14591264-14891264 GCF_011064425.1 Rattus rattus | reverse complement strand
TGTTGGTGGGATTGCAAACTGGTACAACCATTCTGGAAATCAGGCTGGAGGTTCTTTAGAAAATTGGACATTGCACTACCTGAAGACCCAGCTATACCTCTCCTGGGCATATACTCAAAAGATGCTCCAACATACAACAAAGACACATGTTCCACTATGGTCATAACAGCCTTAATTTATAATAGCCAGAGCTGGAAAGTATACAGATGCTGTTCAACAGAGGAATGGATACAGAAAATGTGGTACATCTATACAATGGGGTACTACTCAGGTATCAAAAACAATGACTTAATGAAATTCATAGGCAAATGGATTGAACTAGAAAATATCATCTGAGTGAGGTATCCCAATCACAGAAAAACACACATGGTATGCACTCACTGATAAGTGGATGTTAGCCCAAAAGTTCGAATTACCCAAGATGCAATCCACAGGACCCATGAAGCTCAAGAAGGATGACCAAAGTGCAGATGCTTTAGTCTTTCTTAAAAGGGGGAACAAAAATATTCATAGCAGGGAATATAGTGGCAAAATTTGGAGCTGAGACTGAAGGAACAGCCAGAGCCTGCCCCACAAGTGGCCCATATATATATATATATATATATATATATATATATATATATATCCATCCAAAAACTAGACAAGATTGATGAATCTTAGAAGTGCATGCTGAGAGGAACTGGATATAGATGTCTCCTGAGAGGCACAGCCAGAGCGTGTGTCATATACAGAGGAGAATGTTAGCAGCAAACCATTGAACTGAGAATGGGATCCCAATTAGAGGAATTAGAGAAAGGATTGATAGATCTGAAGGGGCTTGCAACCCTGTAAGAATAACAATGTCGGGTTGGGGATTTAGCTCAGCAGTTGGGTCCCCAGCTCCGGAAAAAAAGAAAAGAAAAAAAAAAGAAAAGAAAAAAAAAAGAATAACAATGTCAACCAACCAGAGCTTCCATGGACTAAATCACTCCCCAAATACTATAGATTGACTGTCCCATGGCTCCAGCTGCATATATAGCAGAGGATAGCCTTGTTGGGCACCAATGGAATGAGAAGCCCTTGGTCCTGCCAAGGCTGGAACCCCAGTTTAGGAAAATGTCGGGCAGTAGGGAAGGGGGGATGTATGGTGAGGGGAACACCCTTATAGAAGAAGGGATAAGGGAGGGAATAGGGGACTTATGACCAGGAAACCGGGAAAAGGAATATCATTTGAAATGTAAATTAAAAATATCCAATAAAAGAAAAACAAAACAAACAAGTTTAAAAATAAAAAAAAATAAAAGAAGCAAGACAGCAGGGTGAATAGTAAACATGAAAACATTTCTTTCTACTTGTCACCATTAGCTTCATTTATGAACTTGACACAAACCCAGATATCCCCAGGAATGAAGCATCTTACCTGAGAATGCTCTCCCTCAGGCAGGTCTGTAGGCGTGTCTCTAGGGGCATTTTCTTGAGTGTTAATTGATGGAGGGAAGCTCAACCAATGGGCCTGGGCTATATAAGAGAGGTATCTGGCAAAATGAACAAGTAGTATTCCTCTGTGGTCTCAGCTTTAGAGCCTGCCTTCCTGTTCCTAGGGAAATCTGTGCTTGGCTTCCCTCAACAATAGACTATAACCCAAAGGCCAAATAAACCCTTTCTCTCACAAGTTGCTTTTGGTCATGATATTTAGCACTGCAACAGAAAGCTAACTAGAACACTCCTCTTGAATACAGCATAATAGAACTAATTATTTTACATTTCTGATGCTTTGACTTCCCTGACATGTTGAACTATAAGCTGTAATTGTAACTAAACTAAATCCTTTTTTCCTTAAATTCATTTTTGTGAAGATATTTTATCACAGTAGCAAAAATGAAAGCAGAACAGTATTTTTATATAAATGATGCTTACACTCAAAAATAAGAAAACTACATTCAAAACATATCCAAATTCCTTAATGGACACCTTAGCAAACATACAGATGACAAGCAGCACATGGAAAGACTCTCCCTGTCATCTATCACTAAGAATCACAAATGGAAATAGTAATGAGATACATAGACATCTGAGTGTGGCCAAATCACAGGACCTGAGAACAGGAAATGTGTATAAAGTTGTGGCCCAGTAAACCTCTATTCATTGCCAGCAGAGATATAAAGTGATGCAGAAACTTTGGCTTCTTATCATATTTTACATACTCCCATACAATGCAGAAATCCTCATGATTACCCAAAGAAGGAACCGTTTGGTCCACATGAGTCTCTATACACAGATATCTCAGTTTGGGTAGGCGCTGCTGTGATGAAACACCATGACCAAAGGCAGCTTGGGGAGGAAGGGTTCATGAGGTGTATACTCTCAGGTCACTATTCATCTTTGAAGAAAATCATGGCAGAAGCTCAAACAGGACAGGAATCTGGAGGCAGAAGTTGATGAAGAGGAGCATTACTGCTTACTATATTGTTTCTTTTGGCTTGCTCAATCTGATTTCTTATAGAACCAAGGACTACCAGCCCAGGGATATTATCACCCATAGTGGGCTTGCACCTTCTCCATCAATCAGTAATTTAAAGACTATCCTACGGGCATGCCAACAGCCAAATCTTATGAAGGCACTTCCTTAATTGAGGTTCCCTCCTCTTAGATGACTTTAGTTGGTTGCAAGTTTGCATAAAATCTGGTCAATACAATGGATGCCATGGCATCCTCATTATTAACTAGCTCTCAGAACATGGAAGCAATCAAGATGAGCCTCACTCGATGAATATCTGAATATCTGATGGTACGTCCAGGCAGGAAAATGTAATCCAGCTCTAGAATGAAATGAACCGTAGAGGAAAGACTTCTAGAGGAAGAACCTTTCGTTAATACTGCTAAGTGGAAGAAGCCCATCTGAAGACTATATACAACATGATTCCAATAATCTAACACCCTGGAAAAGTCAGAACTATAGAGTGATTCTTAAAAACTAATTGTTGGTAGAATCTGAACAGGACATATGGACAGATAAAACACAGGATAGTTTTAGAGTAGTGTAACAAAGTCATACATTAATATAATGTTAGATTTAAATCATCACAAGTTAGTTCAGGACCATCAAATGTGCATCATCAAGAAATCCCTCAAGTCAGTGGTCATTTGGTATATGTTTAAGCTCATTCTGTTGAAATAGACTAGTGATAGAGGAGGCTACGCTTGTGTAGGAAAAGAGATGATATAGAAAGTTCTTCTGATTTCCTGGGTTTTCTCAGAAATTAGTCTATTCTAAACCGTGAACTCTACTGCAAATGTAAGTGAATAAATAACCACCAGGGTAATCAGATTTGACTTGCATTTCATGATCATTCATGGCAATCTCCAGACTGTTATAAAACCTGTGTTGTCAGAGGTGGTAATAAGGAAAGACACCAAAGAACAATGTGTACAGAGTATCGCAAACAGTATCTTGATTGAATTTCACACCATGTGGAGGAGTATGGCCTTGTCCTCAGTAATTGAAAACAAATATTTGACAAGCACTTTCCCACTAATCAGTTATGAAACTTGTAGTTCTTCTTTCATGTGATCCATGTTCCTAAGATTCAGGAAATGTTAGCCAAAGGAAAAACAAATGGGGAAGTTCAATTCCAACCATATTTAAACTATCCCCTCAAAATAAATTTTAAAGCATTAATACACACTCTGTGGCTGTTCTACTGTATAATTACATTTTGTTAAATCAGGAAACTACTGCTTTCCTGTTTGAATTTAGAGTGTGCATGCTTTACTAAGCAGTACAAGTGCTTTGTTTTTTGTTGTGTTCTGACTGCAGAGTTTATGTAATGCAGAATAATTGTTAGTTTGGGGGCGTTCCACAACTTCTAATTCTGAGTTCCATGCTGGAAAGTGCTATGTGTTCTTTTTATATAACATTAAAAGGAAATATCCATAAATGTATAGTTTGCCTTAGTAATTGCAAACTAAACAGACTTAGGCATAGCAGTCAAGAAAATATATTTTAGAAGCTTTAAAAATGGCACAGGAGTTAAGAGAACTTGCTGTTCTTGCAGAGGACCTGAGTTTAGTTCCCAGCACCTACATTGGGCAATGTATAAAATTTCCTGTGACAATTTTATAAGGATAAGATGTCTTCTTCTGACTACTGAGCATACTGCATACATGTGCACATATCCACAAAGACATACACACACACACACACACACACACACACACACAAATAATTTTAAAAAATCTTTTCTAAAAAGACTTAAGAAGATATATTCACTAACTGATGTCTTTGTCTTTAAAATGATGTTTTGTATTTCTTCCAATATTATTTTTGGTCATATTCTTGTATTCTTGCTATCATTTGATACTCTGTGATGACCTCCTACATGAGTTCTTATGTCATTTATTATAAATGATCAGTGGCTAGACCAGCAAAATGTCTCAGCAGGCAAAGGTATATGACACAAAGAAGCCTGATGGGCTGAATTCTAGAATCCTCATAAAGGCTAAAAGAGAGAGTTACTGACTCCACAAAGTTATTATCTGACTTACATCTCACCTTACATAGTCACACACTCCCACAGACACCAACACACACCTACCCACCCCACACACTCCACACACCTAGTAAACATCAATCTATGCTTTCATGTGAACTGATAGCTTATTTTCCTGTTTACAATATCTGATATTTGAATCTTCCAAAATTTTAATAATCCTATTTATATGAAGAAGAGAATTTTGCACTTAAGGGTTAATGTTTGTTTTGCTACTATGAACAATCATGTGCATGCTTCTTGTAAAAAAAACTAAGAGTTGTTCTACTGAGCAACACACACACACACACACACACACACACATGCATACACACACAGAGGAGAAGGAGAGGAATAAATTTTGCTGTATATCTTTCTATTTTATCAAGGTAATGTTTCCTGAGAGAAAATCATTCTGGTAGATCTACCATACAGAAATTCATCTGTATGTTCAGGATTCTTAATATCTGCATGAGTATGTATTCACATGCTGGGGCTGTGAAGGCTACAAATCAGCTCTGAACCACTGGAACCAGCAGTTGTGAGCCACCTGGTATGCAGGGAACTGAACTCAGGTCCTCAGCAAGAGTAGCAAGCTCTCCTAACCAACGAGCCACCTCTGCAGCCCATTTAGGAGTGTATGTATGTGTGTGCATGTTCATGTGCATGTGTGTACACGCAGGCCCTAATCTTGGATGATAAAGTTTTTTTATGGTCTTAACACTATTTTCCTATCACAGGTATGACTTTGGAATGTTTTCCCTTGAATTTGCCAGCATGTTGGGGTTTTTTGTTTTCTTTTTTGGTTGTTGTTAAATAACTGATGTGTTTTGTTTATATTTAGAGTTAATTCATTTCTTAGTTGAGAGCACACTTTGTATTTTTGCCTTTGAAATAGGGTCTCCCTGTAGCCAAGGCTCATCTGGAACTTGGTATGTAACTGGGGATGAACAAGAACTTTTTATTCTCTCATGTCCATCTCTATCTCCATCCCCATCCCCATCTTTTCCTACATGCTGGGATTGCCAGGTGTGTGCCACCATGTCCTAGTGCATTTCTTAGAATGGTATTCTTTCAATATCCAATCATTCTGTAATGCTAGTACTTTATTCAATTATATTGTTATACAATATTAAACTACATACATGTAAAGCAACTTGTGATTAGGAAGGAAGTAGCTATATTTTTTATAAATAGCCTCAATCCAAATATCTATGTATAATTTTTAATGTTTTGTGGACAGATAGTTAAGAGTAATATCTCATGTGTGTTTAGTGTGAGGGAAATAAAGAGATAGTTTAGCAGTTAAAAGCACTGATTGTTCTACTCATCCAGAGGTCCTAAGCTCAATTCCTATCAATCCCATAAGGACTCACAACCATCTATAATGAGATGCAATGCCCTTTTCTGTTGTGTAGGCATACATGTAGAAACACACACACACACACACACACACAAACACACACACACACAGAGATTATATGTACAAATACATGTTTAAAAAAGAATGACTTTGTGGGGTCATTTGGTAAGTGTATATTTAATGTTGTATGAAGTTAAAGGTTTTTTAAGTTGTTACATAATCTTATATTCATTTTCTTATGAGAAATGTACAGTGTATGTGTGTATGTGTATGACACTTTGATGTGTATGACACTTAGTAGTACCTAATATAAATCTGCAAGGCACTCAGAGCAAATACTACCAAAATCATTAAGTTGAGCCATAACAAATCAAGGACACTGACATTGAAATGTATAAAGACAATAACCTAGCATAGTACATGCCTTTAATCCCAGCACTCCAGAGGAAGAAGCAGGCACACCTCTGGTAGTTTCAAACCAACCTGGTCGACATAGAAAATTGTAAGCCAGCCAGAGTTACATGTGAGAACTTATCTCAATAATAAATACATATATTAAAAATAAAGATATGATATCATCCTTTTGGATTGGACATCATTTAATGAACATAAATCTTGACCTTCAGCTTGCATGACATAATAATAACAGTGGATAGATACTTTAGTTGTTTTTACATTTGATATCTTTTGAATGTTGGGCTCATGAATATATATGTGTAACCCCATTAATGAAAGTGTTTAAGTGTTTTATTTTCTCTTGCTCTAAGCAGTAGTTAGACTGTATGTTCTGAATGCCCTCTGTGTAAAAGGCTTGATTATAAATGGTGAAAATTTGCGAGGTGGTAGGACCTTCAATAGGGACATAGCTTTCAAGGACTCCAATAGGCTTCTCTGTCTCTTTGCCCCCTGGCCACATGATGAATTGAGCATGACCTCCCTGGCTCTTCCTCTGTGATACACTGACAAGCCCCAGGAACTCATGGGTAAAGTATAGCAAATGTGAACTGAAACCTCTGGACCCATCCTTCCAGATGCATCATCTCAATTATTTTGCTCAACAATAAAATCGCAACCAACATAATTAGAATTAGTAGATAATGCAATTAATGTAAGTGTTCCTTTGAGTTTGAGTTTTTAGTTCCCTTACAAGCTCAGGTGCCTCGTAATGACAATAAGTTTTTCAAATTTTAGTTTTATTTATGTGTGTGTGTGTGTGTGTGTGTGTGTGTGTGTGTGGTGTATGTGTACATGTGCATCTGTGTGCACCATGCACACATATGTGTGGGCATCCACAGAGATCAGAAGAGAATGGCAGATCTCTTAAAATAGAACTTACAAGCCTTCAGAGTTACCCTTTGTGGTAGCTGGGAAGGGAACTCAGGTTGTTTACAAGAGCAGCATACACACTTTTAACCACGGAGCCATCTCTTCAGTTCCTATTGGTAGAATTTTAAGGTTTTATTGTATACCTTCCTAGAAATGTTTTTATCATGTGACTTGGAAATACTCCTAATTTGGGAATTATCTTTTACTTTTTTTAATGATTGCTTTGTTACAAATACATACAAACACATAAGCCACAGATACAGCTACATAAATGAAATGCTTACTGCATAAACATAAAGGCCTGAGTATGGAACACAACTATTTACATAAATGCCAGACATGACAGAGCATGATTACAACCTCAATAGCTGGGTGGAAGTGGTAAAGAGACAACAGAATCCAGGTAGTATGATAGCCAGCTAGTCTAGACAAACCAGCAAGTTCTTAGCTCAGCAACTGACTCAGTCTTAAAAAATAAGGTAGTGACCAAGACAGGAAGATGCTGGTATAACCCTGTCACCATCATACATACATGCATAGGTAAATGTATCAGCACACAGACATGGAAACACACACGCGTGCGCGCACGTGCACGCACACACACACACACATAGTACCAAATATATTAATATGGCTGAATTTTCTAATAGTTTATGTAAGAAACATGAAATATTGATTTGGAATGCTTCGATGAATTTTTAAAATCCTCAGTTAGAAAAGAACAAATTCCCCACTTTCTATAGTTAATAAGGCAGGAGTTAAAGTATTTATTTAAAAGTTCAGTTTTCTTCTGTTTAACACTCCCCACAGAGAATGAACTCACCATCCCTTTTGCTCAGGTTCTCTTTCTTCTGAAGGTATTCCCAGAAGTCACAGGGAGCACTCTGTTTATAATCAGCATGGTTTTGTTCATCCTTCATGTTCCAAAGATAGAAATGCTATGTTCTAATCCTTTACAAAACAAACCTGCCTTGAACACTAGCTTTGCAGTCTCCTCACAAGCTGTCCTTGTTCAGAGTTGACAATACTCTGTCCTTTACCTTCTCTACAACTCTCGTGGCTTTCTCCCCTGAGCAGTTGGAGGCCCATTAAAACACTCTCAGTGCCTCTCCATATCTATTAACACAAACATACAGCTCTGATCAAGACCCGCAAAGGCAAAGTATGACAGCATTGATGTGAAATGGTCCTTACTGAGTCAATTCCCATAGTTGTTGATATGTTTAGGTGAGGTTCTGTGAATTTTTAAGGGATGGGGCATGATTGAAGAGAGTAGGTCATGAGCTGGAGGCACTTTTGAAGGTTATACTTCTCTTTGGATTTCTTCTTTGCCCTCAGTAAACACTGTCATGTTCCAGTGTTCTTGCCACTATACCTAGAATTAGGGGAGGGCAGAGGGTTCTGGGCTGGAATATATGAGACTGTGAACCAGAATAGGGCCTTACTCCTTTAAGTACTTTGTGTTATTGGGTGTGGGGTGCAAGCCAAGAAACCTTACTTCAGAAATTGCAGATTAAAAATTAAAGCTTTATTTTCTACGCATATAGGAAGATAGCTAGTTCAGGATTTGAAACTTGTCCTCCAAACTCCCCACCTAAGGGAGATTAAGCAACATTTTTATAGGATGGGAACACAAAGCAAGGGGGATTTGTATGAGCTGTTATTTTGACCAACTGTATTTTGATACAAGTGGTTAAATAAGGAACTTTGATGACTGGTCCTTATCCAGGTCACATGGTTTCAGGGTTCTTGTATCAGCTTTTGTAGTCAGGTCCTGGACTCTGACCTGGACTTTAGAATGATAAAGGAACAAAAGAGTGGACAAGCCGTGGTGGAAGACTGAGGAATGAAAATTGTTAGTTTAAGACCAGTAGAGAATATGTGAGGCTAGCTGGGACATACAAGTGTCTATAGATTCTAATTCAAACACACACACACACACACACACACACACACACACACACACTAGAAAGAGGGAAAATTTTATTTTCATATTTTAAAAATAAAGATCATTAAACTTTTAATAACAATATAAAAGATATACTTTGCACATACATATACATGAGTCTGAATTTAGTCTTCTTATTTATGAACTTTCATATAAATTTTGCTCTGTGGATATTCATATGTGCATAGTGGGTCATTTGCTAGCATTTTGAAAAAATATTGCTTATTTAAGATTACAAAAATACTTTCCCTGAATTAATCAACCTTTTTGATATATCCCTTTAAAGGTTTATGCAAATATTTTCCCCAACACATAATATGAATGATATTTATTGTACTATCAAGACAAACCTATATTTTTTATTAATCCTGCTGGAAAATACCATATTACACAATGAGCATACATGTCTCAGAAAAATAAATTATCAAAAACAATTTTTAAAAAGATGAAATAATGACATCTTGAATATATTTCAATATGTAATACACTAGATATACTTGAAAATACACAAGGAAAGTATGGTTTAGTGATTATGCTATTTGGTTGATTAAAGTGATAGGATATTTAATAGACATTCAATTACTGCTTTATGAGGAGTCCCAGGGAGGACCCAGTATAGAAAGTAGCAGAAACGAGAGACCTCTAAGCAGGCCAATGACTCACTACAATGAACATCTGCAAGTAAAAATATGTGGACAAGGGTTATACTTTGGGACACACTATGACACACTACAGCTTCCAGGACAAGATCTATTATACCTTATTCTCTTTAGGACCAGGATGTTACAAAGGAAGAGGTTGGATATGATGGGATGATGATATGAGTGAGATTGAGTACATAATGTGAAATTCACAAAGAATCAATAAACTCAAAAAACACTAGGCTACAACCAGAAGAAAGTAGGCAGCCTGGATGTTTTCATTTCTCTGTGCCCTTGACTGATGATAGGATTTGATTAGTTGTTTGAGTCCCTATTCTGATTTTCCTGAGACAATGGACTCTCACCTGCAAGACAAATGAAACTTTTATCTCCTCAGTTGCTTTATATTAGGATATTTTATCACAGCAACTGAAATAAAACTAGAACGGCTGATGTTTGATTATGATTATTATACAAATAAAGAAACTGAAGTAGAGAAGAAACACATTCTATCACTGCTTTCAGGTGAAAATGTCAATGGATCCCCAATCCACAACATATCAGCAGGCAATATATTCATAAACAGAACTTACATAAAACTGTTAAATAATTAGCCCAGCATGAAGGAGTGATGGGGCTCAAACTCAGAAAGTCTTGTGTAGATAATCACAGCTTCATTGAGGTGATAGGTGTAATGGCCCTAATACCATATCCAGACAAAGTCACTTGGCTGTACATCTCCTCATCCACTAGCTTTTCCATTTGTTACACTCTCTCTTCCAAGCTGTTCCCTGGGCCTTGGAAGAGTGATATAACTGTCCCATTAGGGCTGAGCACACTGACAGCAATTCAGTTTGACACAGAAGGTACAGACTTCTGCAGGATCTGCTTCCTAATATAGTAAGAAGCTTCTTTGCAGAAGGCCCAGAACGTAACTGAGACAAAAGTAGGGACAGCTCTTGAGATATGTCACCTAAAGCAGACCTCTAGCTTTCACACACAGGTGCAAAACTGAACACCCCCATACATCGCCTCTCACAAAAATTATGATGAAGATGATGAAGAAGGTGAAAGTCTGTTTCAACTCCTGGGAAGCAATGTAGACCTGCTTGACTTTACCTTATTTTTGTCTTCTTTATTTTTTCCACATCTGAAGTCATCTATTGAAAGACTATAAAAGGCATCGTTGCTACAATTATTAGTAATTTATCTATCAGTATATGAGGAAGGTGCAGTAGTGAAATATCCAACATATCTGGTCCATGGCATGGTTAAAGGAAAGAGTTGAATGGGAGGAGATTCAATTGTAAATCAGAAAGAAAAAGAATCTACACGAATCAAAAAGAATCCAGACAGAGATAGAAAGAAATAGATTATATGGCCAGCAGACTGTAAGAAAGGGGAGAAAAGCATGAGATACAGATTCAATGCAACCTCATCAAAATGCCAACTCAATTCTTCATACAGTTAGAAAGAGCACTTTCCAAATTCATTTGGAAATTTTAAAAAAATGTAGAAAAAATAAAGAAGACAAAAATAAGGTAAAGTCAAGCAGGTCGACTGTGCTTCCCAAGAGTTGCAACAGACTTTCACCTTCTTCATCATCTTCATCATAATTTTTGTGAGAGGCGATGTATGGGGGTGTTCAGTTTTGCACCTGTGTGTGAAAGCTAGAGGTCCGCTTTAGGTGACATATCTCAAGAGCTGTCCATACTTTTTTTAAAAAAAATTATCCTCAACAATAAAAGAACTTCTGGGGGAATCACCATCCCTGAACTTAAACAGTATTACAGAGCAATAGTGATAAAAACTACATGGTACTGGTACAGAGACACACAGGTAGATCAGTGGAATAGAATTGAAGACCAAGAAATGAACTCACACATATATGATCATTTGATCTTTGATGAAGGAGGGAAAACCATCCAGTGGCAAAAAGATAGCATTTTCAACAAATGGTGATAGTTCAACTGGGCGTCAGCATGTAAAAGAATGCATTTTTTATTGCCCTGTACAAAGCTTAAGTCCTAGTGGATCAAGGACCTCCACATAAAGTAGATACACTCAAACTAATAGAGGAAAAAGTGGGGAAGACTCTTGGTCACATGGGCACTTTTCCTGAAGAAAATATCAATGACTTATGCTCTAAGATCAAGAATCCACAAATGGGACCTCATAAAACTGCAAAGCTTCTGTAAGGCAAAGGACATTGTCATTAGGACAAAACTGCAACCAACAGATTGGGAAAATATCTTTACCAATCCTACATCGGATAGAGGGCTAATATCCAAAATACACAAAGAAATCAAGAAGTTACACTCCAGAGAATCAAATAACCCTATTAAAAATGGGGTACAGAGCTAATCAGAGAGTTCTCACCTGAGGAATATCGAATGGCTGAGAAGTAACTAAAGAAATGTTAACTATCATTAGTCACCAAGGAAATGCAAATCAAAACAACTGTGAGATTCTACCTCACAACTGTCAAAATGGCTAAGATCATAAACTCAGGTGACAACAGATGCTGGCAAGAATGTGGAGAAAGAGGAACACTTCTCCACTGTTGGTGGGATTAGAAACTGGTACAACCAGTCTGGAAATCAATCTGGATGTGGCTCAGAAAATTGGACATTGCACTATCTGAGGATCTAATTGTACCTCTCCTGGGCATATACCCAAATAATGCTCTAACTTACAAGTACACTCGCTCCACTATGTTCACAGCAGCCTTATTTATAATAGCCAGAAGCTGGAAAGAACCCAGATGCCCTTCAACCGAGGAATGGATACAGAAAATGTGATAGAGCTATATAATGGAGTACTTCTGCTATCAAAAACAATGACTTCATGAAATTCATTGGCAAATGGATGGAACTAGAAAACAACATCCTGAGTGAGGTAACCCAATTTAAAAAAAGGAAATTAAAAAAATACCCCACATACTATGCAATCACTGATAAGTGGATATTAGCCCAAAAGCTCAAATCACACAAGATACAATCCACAGATACAATCCACATTCAGCTCAAGAACTAGGATGACCAAAGTGAGGATGCTTTCCTCCTTCTTAAAAGGGAGAACAAAAATACTCATAGCAGGAGATATGGAAACAAAGTTTCGAGCAGAGACTGCCATTCAGAGCCTGCCCTACCTGAAGATACAGCCCATGTGTATACAGCCCCCAAACCTAGACAATATTGATGAAGCCAAGGAGTGCATACTGATTGGAGCCTGATATAGTCATCTCCTGAGAGACTCCGCCAGAGCATGACAAATACAGATGTGAATGCTAGCAGCAAACCATTGAACTGAGAACGAGGTCCCAGTTGGAGGAATTAGAGAAAGGTTTGAAGGAACTGAAGGGGCTTGCAACCCCATAAGAACAAAAATACCAACCAACCAGAGCTCCCAGGGACCAAACCACTACCCAAGACTACACATTGACAGATGCATGGCTCCAGCTGCTTATGTAGCAGAGGATGGCCTTGTTGGCAGCAATGGGAGGAAAAGCCCTTGGTCATGCCAAGAGTGGATCCCCCCAGTGTAGGAGAATATCAGGAGGGGAAAGTCAGAGTTTTGGTTGGGGAAGGAAATACCCTCATAGAAGAAGGGGGATAGGAGACTTATGGCCAGGGAAACTAGGAAAAGGAATAACATTTGAAATGAAAATGAAAATATCCAATAATAAATATCTATTCCAAAAAATAGAAAAGTATAACAAGTACTTGGGATACTGAGGAAGCTTGGTGACTACCATGTGCTTTCATATGATGGTAGATACCACAGGTAGCCATATGTTCCTTCTGCCAGAGATAAACAAAATGACTCCTCGTTTTGTCATACAGGAACTGATTTTACAAGAACCAAAGGAGTGCTGGCTTTTATCTAATTGCCAGAAATATCCCTATAGTCCAGGATTAGCTCATTCCTGCTTGTTGGGATAGCCTTTTGAGGTTTGGGAAATTGGAGTGTTTTTGGACCTGATACTATCTTCCCTAATAAAAACTCCAAAAGGTAAGAGTCTTAATATTTTTTCTTTGATTTAGACAAATCAACTTTTGTAGACAAATGTGCAAGGCTCAATAAAACAGGTGTTCAATGAGCAAAGCAATTCAATTGATTCATTTGCTTATAAAGATTCACATTGTATAAAACAACTGGTTTGGTGATGAATTTTAGGATTAAGGCCATGAAGATGGTTCAGTAGGTAAATATTTTTAAGCCTATGATCCAAGATTGGACCCATTTGGACAAAATGTGGATGAAGTAGTAAACACACTTGTAATCCCAGTGCTTCATGAAGAGGTGTGAGGCAGAAACAGGACAATCCACTAGAAGAAATCAGCCTGGCGTATGCAGCCGTGAATAGGAAGAGAAATTGTCTCAAACTGGGTGGAAAGTGAGGTGGGCGTGTTAGCTAGGTGGGTAATAGGTTAATAACTAGGTGGCTGTTTTCCCAGAGAACCCAGATTCATTCTTAGCATCCACATTCCAGATCATTTCATCTATAATTACAATTCTAGAGAATCCAATAGCCTCTTCTGTCATCTGAGGGCACTAGGCATGCATGCAGTTTACAGACATACACACACAGGAAAAAATCCTTACTTTTACAACTTAAAAAAATTAAATAAGATGAAAATGGAAGTACTGACATTCACGTTTTGCATACATACATACATACATACATACATACATACACATACATACATACACATACACACACACACACACACACAGACACACACACACACCTACACATACACCACGGCACACCACACACTCACACACATAGAAATTGAGAAAAAAGATCATGGAAGGTTCTTATACTACAGAAGTCACAGTCTACTTGGGAAGATAAACTGAGGGCCACAATATAATGTGGCTATAATATAATACTGAATAGATATGAGCGTGAATTCCATGGAGCCAACAACATATCATAGATTAACTCCCTGCACCTCTTACCTCCTGTTTCCCAGTACTGTTTTGCAGCATATATTCACCCTGCATTGTGTTATTTGCCCCTGTTTTCTTTGTTCTAATTAGCAAATATTTTCATGGCAGTGATCCTTAAAATAGAAGCATAATTATAATTCATCTTTGAAGAATCATAAGGAGGCAGAAGCCTTAAAGATAACTAGGGAATCTGCAAAGGTCCACTGTGGTAACAGGTAGGCTGCTTACTATGATGCCCCTAAAACAAGTGAAGAAATTAATGACACAGGACAGAGACTGTGGAGTGAGTTTCTGTGACAGAGATATGTGTTTTCTTTCTCCTGTGATTCCCAGCTGGTTGTTTTATAGAGATGTTAAAATTGTGCATAGTATAACATGTCCAACTGTCTGAAAGTGTGTCACTCAAGCTGAGCATCTGTGGTTAAGCAGTATGTTTGAAGTGTTTCTACATATTGAGAGCCAAATTGACCTCTGCTGTCTTAATTTTCTCCCATGGTTCCAGGGCCAATGAATAGCATCTTTGGCTAGGCAGGAAGATCACAGACACCTAGGAAGAAGATAGTTATTCTGGTACTGGGGAGGTGGCTAATTCAGTAAAAACATTTCCAGGCACACATACAGATCATGGTTTACACTCCAGAATCCATATGTAAAACTAAGCCTGGTGGTACATGTGTATAGTAACAATGATAAGTATGTAGAGACAGGAGATCCCTCTGGCTCATTGGCCAACAAGACCAGTTCACTGGTGACTTCCAGGCCAGTGGAAATTATACCCCTCGATATCAAACAAAAACAGAAAACCAAAACAAAATAACCAAGGAGACAACTCCTAGAGATCATTACCTAAAGTTAATTTCTGGACACCACACATATGCAGCTACAGGGGCATATACAAGTACACTTACACACACACGAAGTCAACTTACTTTGGAATTGCAAACTGGAATTGGGAAACTGGCTGACTCTGGATAGAGAGCTTTATGAAATATTATTCCACAGGAGAAATATAAAATCAAGCTATGTTAATCAGCATCCTCCTGAGAACACAACAAATTGGATATATATAATTATGAAGGAATTTATTAGGTTGGCTTACATGATCAGAGACTATATAGTCCCACAATGACCATCTGCAGGCTGGTGAGCCAGGAAATCTAGCAGCTGCTCGATCCAAGAAGCTAGAAGACTTAAAACAAGAGAAAGAGCCCCAAGATATAGCTCCAGGGTGAGTCCAAAGCCGGGAGTGTTCTCAGAAGAGCCACAGGGATATTTCTGCACTCCTGAGAATAAAAAGTCTGGAACTCATATATCTGAAACAACACAAGCACTTCTACTTAAGAAGAGTCATGCGTGTATGTGCGTGAACTTCCATGTTCTTGTTCTTGATTTTATCTGGAAGTTCATCCTCTCGCCAGGAGGTCCCATCCAGGAAAGTCCCCGCTCATTTTGCTACCCCAAATGCCAACTTCGTGTGAGAACAGCTTTCGAGATATGTGCTGAAGTATCTTTCACTGATTTCTTAAGAATCTTTCAATATTGTGAAATTGACCATCAAAAGTATTATGAATATTTGCTTACACCAGGACAAAGTAGAGGAGCACAGGAATACTACAAAGAGGAGTAGAGGCACCAGACAGATGACTTAGACATCTGCACTGCTCTCCAGATTCTTATGCTCTAAGCTCCCACAGAAAAGTCCAAAGTCCTTCCACAATCCTCTCCCAAAACACATGGTCAAATCTATCACAGCAATACTCTAGCTTCCAATTCTTGTGATAGAACAACTCAGCTTTCAATTTGTAGTCTGTCGTCTAGAGAACTCAGGGCAGGCACTCAGTGCAGGCATCTAAGGGAGGAGCCTGGAGGCAGAACTAACTGATACAGAAGCCATAGACCAGTGTTCCTTGGGGTCTTGCTACTTGAACATTATTTGTCTATCTTCCACCTTTCTCTTCCAGGCGTGTGCTCACCTGAGTCACCTCTCACTTCTGCGCATAATTACAAGTCTATAATATTATCTTTTATTCTATGTGTTTTCAAAGCTCAAGGAAATAATTTTCTATTAAGTCAAAAATAGTAATTATCGTTGCTGCCAAAAAATTTCTCTATGTCACAACTGAGTCCCTCAAGTACTCTGAAAAACAAATGCATGTGGAATGTTCCGTTTTTATTTTTTAAGGGATCGAAAATTTTAGGAGAAATGGACTTTAGAACTAATGTCAGCTTTGAATACTATGTCTCTGTTTCTTTGTCTCTCTGTCTCTCTGTCTCTCTCTATATATATTTTTCCCTCTCCTTTTCCCTCCTTTTAGTAAATTTTTTGTATATGTCATTTTCTAAGATAGATAATATTTAAATCTTTAAATATTAACATTATCATTTCCTGTGTGACTGCCCCTGGACCTTGCCACAGAACTGCCAAGACAGCATTTGCCTGTCTGGTCTCTCTTTCTATTCCTGACTTTAGGCTCTCAATGTCATATGGACAATTTTGGACATGTTGTCACTCACTGCTTTATAAATTAGTATTTCCATTCCAAAATATATTTTTGGTCAACCACTTGAACCAAAGGTTGGACACACACACACACACACACACACACACACACACACACACACACACACGTATGTATTTGCAATAATCAAAAACACCATAAAACAAAAACTGGAGTAGTTAAAAATAGATGAATTAAAATCAAATTTCCCATTATGGGAATTCAACTTGTGATACTTCAATTTTATTTTTTGAACCATGACAAAGTATCTGAATAAACCATTTCAAGGAGTAATTATAATGATAAAATTTTAATCCTCCCAAAATAATCCATGGAATAAGGAAATAGTTAAATTGGTTAAATATTTGCTACACAAGACTAGGGAACTAGGTGTGGATCCCTAGAACCCATGACAAAACCAAGTTACCTTAGCACAGCTGTCTGTAATCCCATCAGTTCCCTACTGGGAGACAGGAAGCAGAGACCAGGGTCCCACTGGAAGCTGTCTGGCAAGCTAGCCTAACTTCGGCAATAGTGAGAAACAAGAGATCCTGTCATACAAGCTGGAAGGTGAGGTTCAACCCACACAGTTGTCCTGTGACCTCTAAATGTTTACTCCAACAACACACACATACACACACACACACACACACACACACACACACACATACCACACCACATACACATATCACACACCACAATCACAATGCACACACACCACATATGCAAAACCACATATACCTCCCACACACACACACACACACACACACACACACACACACACACACACACACCACACAGGGTACACCAGGTGAACAATTCACACATCAAAATACTTTCCACAGTAAAGAACCAGGTTCATGCTTCAGCTGCCCTAGAATTTCATCAATGTTCCTTTTTCTTCCAGGCTCCAAAGTCCAGTGGTTAGCTAGATATTTATGAGACATGGGATCACGTGAACTTCTGAGGGGCCTTTCTTTCCAGTGAGCTTTTGGAGACACAGTGAGGTTGCTTACTTTAAAGAAGGCTGGAAGCTCACAGACCTCTCACTGCTGATTTCACAGTCCAGAGGGGATTAATGTAAAGAGCAAATTCAGAATCAAGTCAAGAATGCCTGCAAATAATTTTGTGAAAAGTCAATTTCTGACTCATCCATATCATTGTCTTCTGAAGAAGGAGCTTATTGATCTATAATTACAGAGGACAGAAATTAATCTTAAAAAGAAAAAATATGGCTTAAGTGTTCAAATCAATGCAGTCAAGAAGAAGAAAAAATGGACGTCTAGCGACTCTGGAGATGTTCCATCTAGAAAGGAGAGGTGACAATTGAATTTCAGTAAAATTCAAATATAGAGAGAAAATGAAACCCTTTTGTCCACACAGTTTAATTCCTAAGAAGCATGCCCGGAGGGAGAAGCTTCTGTGATTTTAATTCTATTCCTGATGCAGAGAAATGGTCTAAGGTTTTAAAAATATGACCCACAACTTATAATAAATAAAAGGACATACTATTTAACGTGCATGAAATAAAATAGCTTTATTCTCCAGACACAGACCTCTTTGTGCATATCAATCTGTTAGCTCTGAAAGTTTCTCTGCTGGTTTTATTTTTTTAAATTGGCAAAAAGATGATTAATGTTTCTCTCTCTCCCATACAACAGCATCACTGGCTCCTCAACCCTCAGTTCTACAATACAGAAGGGGAGGTTACAGGCAGCTTTTTAAATTTTAAATAGAATATCTTCCACTTAATCTTTAATAGCTTCATACACATCATAGTGCATCTTAATCATATTGTACTTCAAAAACCCTTTCCCACTTCCATGATCATCAGCTTCTCCCCTTTCCTTCCCCCATCAGGTATGTATGTATGCATGTATGTATTGAAATATAACTGAGTCCAGTCTGTGTTGCCTCTGGATCTTGCTTGCTTGATCTTATGCATGTAATCACAGATGCTATCCGTTCATGAGAGTGATAGCCAACTGTCCATGAGAATGACAGCCACATCCACCGTGTCTAGAAGGCAACCTTTTGCAGCACTTCTCCCACCCTCAATCTCTTATCTTTTTTTGTTCTCTCTCCCATAATGTTTCCTCGGCCTTATGTGATGGGATTTTGACACATACATCCCATTTAGGGCTGAACACTCAAGTCATTTCTTCTCAGCACTTTTCCTCCAAGTGATATACCTTCTCACAGGTTTAAAGTAGAAACAGAATTCAAACATGTATCTGTAATTCTAAACATATCTTAGCGTCTGCTTTTTAACAGGCTATAATATCAGATTGTACCACGTTAACTACAGCTCACTAAGTCATAAATGCAAAAGAAAGAAACATTTATGGAAATCTTGACATATGGAAGAAAGTTTTACATTAAATATGGTGTGGAGAAAAGAAGGAACACATGGGATTTGAGAAAGCACAAATTTGAAACCATCTTTGCCTTTAATAAAATGTGAATAGTAAATTATTAAAATGAAAACTTCCTCAGAAATATAAATGTAGCAATATTAAATACTAAATTGTGAAACAAGATATCCAAACTAAGTGACTTTGGAAAATCCTATGTCTACTGAGAGTGTTACTAGGTCAGCAGAACAGATTAGTCATGGATGAATATGGCACCACCTTTGTAAAGGCTACCATACCCCACACTATGAAACCCTATGATGCACCCCCTCCTCCCCTGGAATTTGCTGAGAGAGAGCCAGGGAAGGGGGGAGAGGAAAAGGAGGAAGGGAAGATTGGAAGGAGAAAGGGAAAAGGGGGGGAGGAAGGGAGGGAGGAGGGAGGGAGGGGGAGGAAGGGAGGGAGAGAGAGAGTTCTCTACACTCACTGCTGAGATGTCTTAGAGAGAAACAACACTTGGTGTGAAAGCATAAGGCCCTGGGTTCAAATTCCAGCACTCATAAAATTTCTGGATATGGCTTCACTAGCCTGTAACCATAGTACTGGGGGTCGAAGATGGGAGGATGGCTGGGGCACACTGGTTGCCATGCTTACCCTAGGCTCTGTGAAAGATTCTGTCTCAAGGGAATAAGACTGAGCATGACATCTATATCTTCCTCTGTCCTCCAAACATACATATATATGTACATATATATATGCACACATATATATATAGATGAACATACACACCACAAATATGTATACATACTACACATACACACACACACCTATATGAACATACATGCCACACACACATATGTACATACTACACACACACATACATACACATACTACAAACACACACACACACACACACATGCACGCATGCATAAACACAACCTCACACAAAATACAAATACACAGTCTTAGTCAATACAAGTCTAACTACTATCTCTGTAAGCCCCGAGCCCTGATTATTTGATTCTGTGGATCTTGGTCTAATGTCCTTAAAACTTCAGCCTCTAAAATCCTTCCTCCCCATTGTATGGGGAGTTCCCTGAACTCTACTTAATATTTGACTGTCAGTCTCTGTATCTGTTCCCATCAGCTACTGGAGAAAACCTCTCTGATGGCTACTGGGCTAGGAACCAATCTGTAAATATAGCAGAATACCATTAGAAATAATTTCATTAACAATTTGCCAATCATGTTTTGTTCTATTCTAGGTATCTGAGTCAAGCAGCATAGAATCCTCACCATACAAACAGTGTCAGAATGAGCTCCTGTCTTTGCAGACTTGGACCTCCTTAGACCAGTCATTGGTTGACTAGCTCGACAAACTCTGAGCTACCATTTCCCCAGCACATCCTGCAGGCAGGACAAGTTGTTGGCATGTGTGGTCTCTTAGAGTCTGAATAACATCCATCAAGACCCTTCTGGTTTTTAGAGTATCTGTTGGAAAATTGGGTGTAATTTTAATAAGTCTAACTTTACATGTTACTTGTTCTTTTCACATTTTCTTTGTTCTGTGTCTTTAGGATTTGATTATAATGTGAAAGAGGGACTTTCCTTTTTCCTCTAATCTATTTAGTGTTCTGTATGCTTCTTGTATCTTTATATGCATGCCTTTCTTTAGGTTAAAAAACTTCTGTAGTTTTATTGAAAATACTTTCTTGACCTTTGAGCTGGGATTCTTCTTTGACTTCTATTTTTATTATTCTTAGGTTTGTTTTGGTCTTTTTTATCATGTCCCAGATATTTTTAATATTTGTATCAAGGATTTTTTAGATTTAACATTTTTCTTTTACCTATGTATCTATTTTGTCCATTGTATATTCAGTGCTGAAGATTCGGTCTTCTATCTCTTGTATTCTGATAGTGACGTTTCCATATGTAGTTTCTGTTTGCTGACCTAGATTTTCCATTTTCAGAGTTCCCTCAATATGTGTTTTCTTTATTGCTTGTATTTCATTTTCAGGTCTTCAACAGTTTTATTCATTTTCTTCAGCATTTTGTTTTTTCAGCTCTTTATTCATTTCTTCCTTTTTTTGTTATTTCCTCAATTTCTTTAAGGGTTTTGTTCACTCCTTCCTTAAAGACCTCTTTATCTTCATAAGGTTGGTTTTAAGGTATTTTGCTTAAGTTTCAGCTGTGTTTGAATATCTGGGGCCTGCTTTAATGGCAGAGCTTGGCTCTG
This sequence comes from Rattus rattus, assembly GCF_011064425.1. Classification (NCBI taxonomy): domain Eukaryota; kingdom Metazoa; phylum Chordata; class Mammalia; order Rodentia; family Muridae; genus Rattus; species Rattus rattus. The sequence continues at coordinate 14,869,431 of NC_046163.1, read as the reverse complement.
CTGGTTCCACATTGCCGTGGCTGCTGTGACTGTCTTTATGCTGACTTCTAAGCATCAGGATGTGTGATAAGTATAGGTTTAGGTGCCAATTTCTGGTCTCATCTTTATTAGATGTGTGAGCTTTTTCGTCTTTTCTTTTCTCTGTTCTCTGATCTTCTGGCTTATGTGGCCTAGTGTTGATCAGAGGGCCTTCACATATCTTTAGGGGCTGGACTTCTTATGATCAACATGATCTCTTTTCAAGCAAGGCGTCTCTGCCTAAATTGAGGGTAAGAGACCTGGAGCACTATTTAGCCCTTGATCAGAAGGTATATCTCTACTGGAGTTGAAGGCTAGGTCAGGTGGTCAGTGTAGCTCTGATCCAGCAGTGAGTGCCAAAGCTGGGGGATGGCATATGGCCATGAAGGGATGAGGGGGAACTGGGCAGCCTACATGGTCTTATGGGCGGTGTGGCCTGTGGTTGGGTGGGATTGTTCACTGGAGGAAACTGAGAAAGTGGGGAAGGTCATTCAGTAATACCCATACAATTCTTAATTACCCAGAGGAGATGAGATAGGAGAAAGCATCAAAATTTATTACAGGGACATTATCTAACAAATGTTTCCATAACTAAGTATATTCTCTGAAAAATATTTTTATGCAGAATTCTGAAGTAAAACCAGGAAGATTAGCACTTAAAAATAATACAGTAACTCACAAAGGTGAAAACCCAGCATATTCTATTCAAAATATTTAATAAATATGTACTTCAAAAGCTATTATAAACACTTAAAAGATAATAAGCAAACTAAAAAATTGTACTTTATAAAAATATTCATCCTAAATAAAAGGTTAATAGCTATTCTCTCAACAGAACTTACAAAATTGAAATAAATATGGACCTTAATTTTTTGCCAGTCCAAAGATAATTCACAAAAGCCTATATATAAGTACCTAATAAACTAATCAAATAATTATAATTAAAACAACAGAAAATCCTCTTCATGTTGAAAATAATAATTATATTTATGATTAAATGTAAATATACATTATTGTCCTGCCATATTTAGTCATTCTTCTTTTATTTGTATAAAATATTTATTTAACACTTACTTGATTAGGACTCCTGACACTTGCACTGTGGATGTAACTTAGAGATGGATCAATCAATACTGCAGAAAATAAAAACAAACACTAAAAAAAGCAAAGCATCCATTTTAATGTTTTCATGTTCACCTTTCTCCTGTTGACTCTGATTTTCTCTAGTATGACATCACTGCTGCTGTCTGGTTTTAGACAAATTCTTCTATTCGAAACAGCAAAGAAAAGAAGAGCAGGCTTTGGTAAAGGAGTTACAGATTACCCTTTGGAAAAGCTTCAGTAGGAGATTTGACCCTGAATAGGAGTGTGCCCTAGGTTTACCCGAGAGGACCAGCATCTGGAGAGAATGACACAATATATAGCAGGTCAGGTTCCTGAAGGAAAGAGCTTTTTAATCCATACAACAAAGCAGGTGTCCAATTCTTCTATGCTCCAGAGGGTTAGTAAGATTTAAGTCCCCTGGCCTACCCTAGAAGAGCCCTGGCGTAGAGGTGCATGTGCTCTAGTTGAGACCATAGTTTAAGTACCTCTGTCCTGAGTAGCTGGGCTTGCTTTTCCCTTGGTGACCTAATTACTCACAGCAGTAGACAACCAATCTTTTGTTATAGGGATCAGACCCGTGAGACTTAGTGTGATTTATTCAGTCTGCCCCATCTGGTCTCTTAAAAGCAATAAGCCCATGAACGCCCAACTCACTTCCAATCATTCTTAACATGGAATGACTTCCTTTCTTTAACAAAAGGAAGTCTGTTGCTTCACGACAGGACAGAACACAAGGGATTTGCTTCTACTAACAATTTACTGTAAATTCAGCATATTCAACAATGCTCAAATCCATATTCCCCTGTATTATAGTTCCAAGGTCACAGGTCTGAGGCAGGTTTCTCTGGGATAATATCAAGGTGTTGGAAGGTTGAGAGACTTTTGATAAGTTATTTCTGAGCTGGAAAAAAATTAGCCAGTTTAAGTGTATATAAACACAGATTTAGTGGGAAACTGCTCTCTTGCAAGTGAGTTCACTGGTCACAAAGAAGGAGGTCAGGGAAGGAGGCTAAGTGGAGGGAGATAAAGGGTAGGAGGAAAAGAAAAAGAAAAAGCATGTGTAAAGAGAGAATGGAGAAAGGAGAAAGAGAAAGTTGGAAGAGAGACCAACATGTCCGGATTATATAAGGAAGAGCCTCTGGGAGAAGAGCAGCCCAGCCCTTGGGCTGAGGGATGCCAGCAGAGCATGGCTTTGGCATGTAAAATATTCACCTCATCTCCTTGTCCCTGGTCTGAAACCCAAAGGTTTTCTGGAAGCTCTCAGAGAGAACCCTGTTTGTCCTATTTTATGAAGGGGCACTGTTCCTAAGCTCCTGGTCCTCTTTGACAGTCAAAGCCATTGGAGAGCCACTCAATATTTGTCCAAATTCCCTCTCAGATTCCACTGTTGTCTCCTTCTCCCTTAATTACACTTTAATTATTTTGGTACTACTCTGATATCCAAGTTATCTCTTGCATTAAAGATCAGATGACTAGCAATCTCAACTTCTTTTCCAACTGATTCTTCCTTGTCATACAGTATTTCCCTTCTCCCTGGAATTATAACAAGCATTTCTTTGGCAAAAGAGCCCTTATGCAGTGGAGCACAGTCATAAACTAGAAGCTTTTTGGCTTCACATCTAGAGTCCGTTTCGTGTCTTCCTCGATTGATTCTACCTTCAATTTTAAGACAGGATCTATAATTGGACATGGAATTCATTGTATTAGCTAGATGGGATATCCAGAAGGCACTTGGGATACTAATACTGGGAACTGCCTCCCAGTGCTAGTATTACAGACATTGTCATGAGAACAGTCTTTTTTATAGAAGCTCTTCATATCTGAATTCAGATCCTCTTCCAAACATAAGCATTTTACCCAGACAATCATCTCAGTGATGGCCCTTGAATTTGCTCCGTAGCCACAGAAACTTCAACTTATTATCCTTCTGCCCTTAGCTCCGTATTGCCAGGACTACTGCTGTAAGCTACCATGCAGTGTTTCCATGGTGGAAATTAGATCGGGAAAGACTTCATGCATTATATAGTAAAGCACTCTGCCAGTTCAGCTCTAATCCCTGCCCTGGATCTTGGACTTAATTATTTTGTGCTTATGACATTGTACAAGATTGACAACTTTTCTTGAACTCTGGGTCTTTACTTTTGCAATTACAGAAACAACCAAAGAAGTTTGGGCAGGCAAGCGCTCTACCATTGAGCTAAATCCCCAACCCCCAGTTACATACTTCTAATGAAGCAAATGTTCACATCTGTGCCATCCATATGCTCACACAGCAAACGATCAAAAGTCCATTGCACGGTAAGGTTTGAAAGAAATGGAGGAAGGTTCACCAGTTACAATATCCTGATGCTCTTCTAAAAGCTAGGAATTCTCTTCCTAGCACACATGGGTTGCTTCCAAACTCTTGCTCCAGAAGATCTGATGCTTTCTAGATGTTTAGTCACACACATGTACAAAGATACACACAAATGTATACATAAATCAAAAGACAATAATTGTACTAATGGCATTCAAGTTAATTCTAACAAACATACATACTTCATTTAATATATTTTAAAGAAACAACCAGTGACTTATGACAACACCTAAGGAGTTCATTTAGTATTGTGAAATGAATAATTAGTAATCCAATAGAGTGGAATTGAGAATGATTATTTTTAAAGATAGAATCTTACTATGTAGTCCCAAATGTAAATATTTGTTATAATTTTGAACTGTGTTAGCTCACTAAATTATAGATTTATAAAAGAGTTGAAATGACATAAAGTATCATACTGCCTACATATGAATTTACTGATGACGGTTTCACAGATTTACATGGAATTCTTCTGCCCTCACTATTTGAGATTGACGAACACTATCATTTTACTACAATAAAGAAAGTGACATTACTTCTGTTGTAAAAATGAATAGAACAGTAAAGTTAAAAAAAGAAAGAACACTGAAGTAAATTTTAAACTGCATTAATGGTGTGCAAGGATATGCAGAAAGCAGCCACAGGCATAATAAGATACAAAGGAAATACATCTAGCCCTTAATATAGCTCAAGAAAGAATAAATAATCTGCCTATCTTTTATCTTTATGTCTTCAATTCATTCAACTCAATATCATTACTTTTTTATAGTTCATAGTTGCCATAAAACTATTTTATGACATGATAGAATCCCTTATAATTATTCATTATTTTTGCCAAAATTTAGGATTTAGGATTTTTTGCCTTGGTCACCTGGAATAAATCCTTCACCCCTAATGTAGAAGCAGCTCTCTAAACATGTTTACATACAGGAAACTCCACATACAGGAATTAGGGATAGACTGTTGAATCATATAAAACCAAACATGGGCAATAGCAAAGCTATGAGACACAGATAAATAAAGACAGGAGATAACCTGGAATCCTTGACATTTCATTTTATTGGACTTGGCTTTATAAGGTGTCTTACCAGGGGAAAGTCTTCAGCAGCAGTTTTTTCCATGTGCTCAGGAAGCATATCAAAGAATTTTCCATGTCCCTACATAGACTAGATGATCAAGTCACGTCTTTGGCTTTGATATTGCTTTCTAGCCAGAAAAGCTAGGTAAGCATTATTCTGAACTTATCCAGGAGGAATGGTCTGGCTCCCCTGGGTTCTACTAGGGTTAGTGTATACCTTACTCTTCTTCATATATTCCCTAGGATGCTATTATTTTCCTTAGAAAAGAAAATTGTCACTCTGCCCAGGCAGAATTGAATGGAGTCAAAGTTTCAAACCCTGCTGACAAGAGGTGTGCAATGATAAAACATGTATATCATCATTTAGAAAAGGAATCAGACTGTACCTCCACAGAACATTTGCTTTCAAACGAAGGTAAGCATGATTATGAGTCTCTGGTGTTACTCACTACAAGCAATGAACCAATGTCCCTAGAGCCTGGACTTACATGAGTGTTCAGTTTCTGCTGATGAACACTTGAGCTCCAGGATATGTAACCCTTCTTCTGATTCTGTAAGCATTCACATCTTCATGTACAAACATGCATGCATGAGAGGGTAGGGAGAGGGAAAGAGATTGTGAAAGAAACAGAGACAGAGAAATGTAGGATAGATAGATAGGGAGGGAGGGAGGGAGAGAGAGAGAGAGAGACAGAGAGAGAGAGAGAGAGAGACAGAGACAGAGACAGAGACAGAGACAGAGAGAGAAGAGAGATACCTGATTTATGTTTCAAACTGTCTTTTTAAAAGAAATATATTATAATTCACAGAACAGACAAAAGTTCTAAACATAGGTGGAAGCTATATTTTATAAAAATCTGGGCAAAATAAACCACAAATAGGTAAGTAAAACTCATAGTAAAATGTTATTTTACAGATAGGGCTAACTGGGGATTAAAGCAAAGCAAGTAAGGAGACAAGAAAGATAGAAAATATCAGGGCCAAGGTGATGTTTACAATCTCAAGGAGCTTTCTTTGGGGACGGTTTATTTTTATTGTTATTTTTAAATCTGTTTTAAGACAGGGTCTGATTGTAGCCTTGTCTTGCCTCCCACCCCAGATGTTCCATTATGACAAATACGTCATCTCCCATGTCATTGGTATTCCTCTGATACAACAAGAGTGTGTGTGTGTTTAAGCCTATCTCTCATTGCGTTGGGTCCTTTTAGTGTTGGAGAAGGAGGAGAAAGAAATGACCTTTCTTTTTAAAAGAAGGACAGAGGCATCAAGGGTTGGAATAAGAGTTATCTACATGAGACAGTCTTAAGACTTACCAATGCCATGAAACTCTCTAATAAATGGTAATAAGAGGCCATATTCCTCAAGGCAGTCAACATCACTTTTCTTTTCCCTGGGGTGGTGGAAAAGTCTCTACAAATTTTTTCTAGTCACTGAAATTTCAAAACAAAGAACAGCTACAGAGATTTAGTCCAGACAGTCTTTAATGTTTACAACTGCCATGATTTTTCAATGCCAAAACTTATAACTCTCACACCAAAAGAAAAAAAAAGGGAGTTTATTTTGGAGCCAAATATGAGTTGCCAGTGGCCCAAAAGCAACTTTAGGTTCTCCAAATTCCACCTTAAAGCAAAGTAGCAATTTTAGAAAGTTTTCATAGAAACAAAACAGAAGGGGTTATAAATCAACACATCGTTGGAATACAACAGGTATTTGAAAACAATGTATCAAAAGCATCAGGTATGTGGGGAACCAAAAAGCAGGGAAACCTCAACTATTAGGCTTCAGATGCTATCTGAGGGCATTCTTGGTCTTTTGGCTGGCAGGAGCTAGGGGTCTGTACGTTCCATTGAATTTACCTAATAGTTATGGAGATATCATACAAGAAAAGGGGTAATACATAGCTGTAATGGGGCAGGTATGGGCAAGATAATTTGACTCTGGACTTGCAACATTCCTAACTCTCTATGAGCATGCGTTTTAATCACTTAATTAGCCTTGAGAATGGTTCAACAGAAAGCCCTGTTGTTTCCAGGAACTTTAATGAATCTATTCTGCTTTGTAGATTTTTAAATAGAGGAATAAATAATCAGTAATGATTATTTTGAACTAAAGGGATATTTATTTTCATAAGAGTATAATGATGGTAATAGCTACTTACTGCAGATGCTGTGCTATGTGCCTTTGCATGAGCCGTGTCTTTTGGCTCCCCCAAGTAACTACACAAAGAAAACATCCTTGCTCTATATGAAAGATTCATTCAGTAGACTCACTCAATTATTTATCAAGCCTCTTCCAACTTCCTGGCAATAGTCTGTGTTGAGACATTGAAGCTTACAAGACAGACAAAAATCCTTGGGGTGGGAACCTATTTATATAATAATCAAGCATGATAAGCCATAAATAAGTTAGGAGAACACATAGTATATTACTTTTGTTTGAGTTGATGCTAAGTATTATATGGTAAAACTAAGCAGGAATAAAACATCAGGGCAGGTTAAGATTTGCCATTGTAATTGATTTCTTCAAAAACAGAATCATTTGAAGTGTCATAAGATGTAATCTAGCTATATAGGCCATTTTAGCCTCAGATTCACAATGCTCCTGCCTCAGCCTCCTGCATGCTGTAATTATAGGCATATGCCTCCATGTCTGGCTATCAATTTGTTAGGTATCAGTTTTCTCTCAAATAAAATGTTTCCTCTTAAAGGGAAGCCTGTTAAAGCACAGAATGTTCCAAGAGGAGGAGAAATACCTTTCTCCTTAAAGTTCATTCATATTAACAAATAACTTAAAGACTTCAAGAAGTCCCAGAAACTGAACAGATTCCCTAGCTCTCCCAATTCTATGTAATAAGTAGAACCACTGAGCGACACTCTCAGATAATCCTTGTTGTCTAGAAAAGGTGCAGACTAGCTTATCCAACACTCTGACCTATTATATACTCTAGAGGCTATAGAGTATGTTCTGCTTTTCCAACATTTATGAGCTGTCACCCATGCTTGTGTGGGCTTCAATGATACAGCTACAAGTGAGACACTGAGACAGACTATGGTTTTGAGGGAGAAATGGGTGTTCTTTTGCATGAGTTTCCTCATTCCACAGTAGGTGGATGGGGATTAGAGAACAACCTCAGGTCTTAGTACTTGCCTTACAGCTTGCTTGAGACACCAGCGCTCTTTTGTTGCTTACCACAGTGTATGCCAAACTCACCGGCATGTGAGCTTCCAATGATTCTGCTCTCTTTAACTCCCATCTCAGCAAAGGGTTATAGACATGAGTCCAGGACGGACATGAGTTCTGAGGATCAAACTCAGGTCTTCAGGACCACCTGGCAACCATTTTTCCCACTGAGCTCTCTCCTTAGCACAAAAATCTGTATTTTAACTACCACAAAATAAAGCATATTCATAAATAATAGCTAACTAGAAACATCTTTAAATTCCGTTATTTCCCCTCAATCTATGATGGGGTCATATTCAGGCCAGACCATCATCTACTAATTTACTTGGTACATTTAAGTGACTGGTCATCCAGCTTCGCGACTTCACACTCTGGGTCACTTAGTGTCTCTGATGATTATATGATTTGTACTGCATGTGTTGCCTTTACAGTATCTTAATATATGGGACCAAAACCTGAGAAAAATTGTACATAAAGACCTTGTTAAAATTTTAGTTAACTATTAACTACTAGATACAGATGGCATACATTATTGTTAATAAAAGAGAAATTCAGGAGTTGGAAAGATGGCTCAGTTGGTAAAGTGCTTGCTTTGCACATACGAAGACCTTCTGAGGTCAATCTCTAGAATTTAACATTTAAAAAAGTTAGTGTAGTGTTTCTAAGCCTAATCTTAGGAAGGCAGAAATAGGCAGATCCTACATGCTCACCAGGAAGCCAGCCTAGTCTACTTGATGAGTTACAAGTCAATGAGACATTCTGATAGGGCAGGGGAGATGGCTCTCAGTAGGTGTGGTAGTTTGAATAAGGCTGGCTTCCATAAAGGATGACCTCTATAAGCTCATAAGTTTGAATGGTGGTCAATGTGGAGTGGTACTATTCAGAGTTGTGACATTGCTGGAGTAGGTATGACTTGTAGGAGAAAGCATGTCACTGAAGGTAGGCTTTGGGATTTTGAGTGCTGAATCAATGCCTAGTGGCTCTCTCTCTTCCTGCTGCTTGCTGATCTACATTTAGGACTCTCAGCTACATCTCTAGAACCATGTCTACTTGCCTATTGCCATGGTTGCCACTGTGATAATAGACTAAACTTTTGAATCTGTAAGCCAGTCCCCGTTAAGAATCTTACTCTACAAGAGTTGTCATGGTCATGATGTCTCTTCACTGCAACAGAATGACACTAGGTAAATTGCTTGCCATGAAAGCATGATGACAAGAATAAATATACTGAGAGTCACTAACACTAAACAGCCAGACAGCAGCATCTCAGGGGCTGTAGAAAGGCTCAAGCCCCAATACTATATATATATATACAGGCAATATGGAGGGGCTTCTGATGAACCTCAAACTCCTGCTGCCATATCCTCCCTTCTATGATGGACTTCCCCTCAACCTGTGAGCCAAAATAAATATTTCGTTTCTTCAGTTGCTTTGGTCACAGATTTTATTGGAACAAAGAAGTTAGTTAATGTTGGCAAATCTACATAGTGCAAAGTATTGAGTCATTGTCTCTTCTCCAAGTAAGCACGACTGTCTTTAGCATCTCTAGAAACATAGTGAAGGGGTTATGTCAAAGGCAACTAAAGGAAGAATCAAATCATAAAATGTTGTCGACCTAAACTAAATCTTGAAGGCCAGCTGCAGAGCCCACCAACAGGAATAAGAATGAGCACCCACATGAGGAGTATTGCTTGTACATGCTGCAGAACTCAGATAGTTGTGAGATGGAAGATGCAGACATTTATTAGAAGTGTATCTTAACCGGGCTTATACTATGAGTGAGGTAGGAGAATAGAACTGAGAAATAGAATCATCAACAATAATATAGAAGAAACCAATAACAGAAAGGATTGGAAACTCTAGACCCAAAACTATATTCAAGAGACAGAACAAGGTACTGAGCTCTGGGTTCACTGAGAGACATTGCTTCAGAGAATAAGGAGAAATAACAATAAAAAATAATTCTTACTAATCTTTGTCCTCCAAATAAACATTTGTATATGCATCTATACACATTAAAAAACATACATGCAAACTACATCTTCCCCCAGTCCCAAAGACATTAAAAGAGAAAAAAAATCAAGGCAGTTAAACATATACAAAGACTAGTACTTCAAGGTCATCCCATAGTACCAGGTGACTTAGAAAGGAAGGTGCATAGACCTCATGTTTTTCCCTGATGCCTTCCTTTCTTAACATTAATATAATAATTATCAGGTCCAATTGCGCAATACGCTAGAGTGATTTACGACACTCTACAACCAGCACTGAATCAACCTGTCACCATAGCTGTAAGTCTGCATAAAGTTTTAATTACGAGCATCATAAGATGGTCAGAACATATGGAGAAAAATGGATTATGAATCTCTAATGTGCTGAACATTCCTGTGGAGCAATACCCCTCCCTCCTGTAACCTGAAGGCAACGCGACAAAGGCAAGATGGAAGTGATGGAATTTGGAAAAGTTTTTGTGCCCTTTAAAAGTGAGATTAGGATAGAGCATTAGGCATGGAGCAAAGGGATGCTAAGAGGAGGGCTGTCAGCTGGCTGTGGGATAGGCTGATCCCACTGGCTTTGTGACAGAAACACACTGCAACAGATTGGAGTATGACAAGGTAGAAAAGAACCGGGGAAATGTTACACTTGTATAATATCTCTTGTGTGTGTGTGTGTGTGTGTGTGTGTGTGTGTGTGTGTGTGGCATATTTGTGTTTGTATGTTTGTGTGTCTGTGTTTATGTGTATGCATTTATGTGTTTGTGTTTATGTTTGTGCTTATGACTTTTTCAGTGTGTGTTTTTGTGTGTGTGTGTGTTCGTGTGTGTGTTTGTGTATTTATATGGATGTGTCTGTCTTTATGTTTATATATATTTTTGAGAGACAGAGAGAGAAATAGAGAGAGAGAGAGAAAGAGAGAGAGAATGTCTGTGTATCTTCTTTATATTTCTGCAGTGTTCCAATTTATTTTTCCCAGATAATTTCTCACTGGCCTGGACCTTATTGAATAGGCTAGACTGAGTGCCTGGTCAGCGAACCCATGGATCTGTCTGTCTCTGCCTCCTCAGCACTGATACTAAAAGAGCTAATAAAGATGTCTGAAGGTTTCTGAAGAGTGAGCATGCAATGTTCTATTGAGGAATAACAGCTCACTTGGGAAGGAGAGGTTATCCATGCTATGCCTTCTAGGAGGATGCTAGGATTTGATCACAGGTCCCCATATTTTCATAGTTTGGTTATCAAGCTGGCTCTTAACACCTTTTTAACAGTGCCTGTATAAGAAAACATCCTAAATCAGTCAATGATCTATATTTTCTCCTTTGAATTTTCTGGTTCAGGCAACATTTCTTGAGAACATCAAATATGCAAGAGCTCCAATGTTTTGTGTGTGTGTGTGTGTGTGTGTGTGTGTGTGTGTGTGTGTGTGTGTGTGTAGGCTCTATACTGTTATAGTTTCTCTCTTAATTTGGTCTTCAGATTTTTCTCCAGACAGTGACCATAAGCCAAATGGTTACTATCTATGAGAGGATGCTATGTGTGAGCATGAGTCAGGAGGCAGAATTTGAAAATGTATAACAGGATCTGGACTGGGCAAGGGATTTTTGGAAGTCTGACATGACTTTGAAAAGTGGTAGAGAGCTCAAACAACAGTTGGGAAGCAAAATAAAGATATGTGTGAGGTTTGGTTTAGGTCCGGTGGTATTAATCTGATTAATGGCTGTACTCTAAAAAGGGAAAACTTTCTTTGGGGGCTATAGAAATGGCTCAGTCAGGAAAGTTCTTGTTGCATTAGTACCTAAGTGCACATAAAAATCTGAGTGTGGTGGTGCATGTCCGCCAGCACTGAGGAGGAGGTGGAGACAGGAGGAAGCCTGAAGCTCACTCCTCTGCCAGTCAGGCTGAAGAAGTGAGTTCCATGTTCATTGAGTAGACATTTATTAAAAATTAAGATGGAAAGCATTGAACAAATTATAACCCCAATAAGCCCATATGAAAACCATACATCTATTTATTATGTTTATAAGCTATACGGCTAGATTGGGTAGATCTATCACTGTACTAACTCATTCCCCAGCTATAAGACCCTCTACTATTTGCAGTTTTTCCTGGCCATGTGAATCTGATCCATCTTTGCTTCCTCCTCCTCTTCTGTCCTCTCTCTTCCTCCTACCCTTCCTGTCTTCTCTTCCTCTTCCTACCTGCCCCACACTCAAAGACCTCCCATCCTACCTTATCCTTCTACTGCCCAATCACAGGCTCTAGCCTTCATTTGACCAGTTAAAATAGGGAAAGGGCTCACATGAGAGCACCTGAGTACAGGATTGACTGCTCACTGGGCGTCAGCCTCTCTGGAGGAAGCAGAATTAACATCAGAATACAAGCAGCATCAGGACAACCCACAACAGGAAAATGATTGCAGAAGATACCTAATATCTACCTGTATCCCCCCCACACATGTGCACACATATGTGTATACTCCCCCGCACATGAAATTCCAAAAAGTGTCTTCGGAAATTATGAAGGATGTTTATAACACTCTGGTGTTGACCTTTACATGTTATTAAAATTAGCACTTGCAACTGTGTGTTTTGAGTTTGTGGATTAAAAACACCCAACATGCTAGGTCCAGAAGTTTTAAACAAGTAAAAAATGACATAGTAAAGTTGAATTTCCCAAAACTTGAGTTAAGCTTTAAAGTGAATGCCTGATAAACATATTAAACAGGTCTATGATATCTGTCAATATTTGTACGTTAAAAACTGGAGGCTTATGAGGTTGGAAACATGGCTCAGTAGTTAAGAGCTTGCACTGCCTTTGTAGAGGACTGGAGTTCAATTCCAAGCAAGCATAACTGGTGGCTTACAACTGCCTGTAACTCTAGCTCCAGGGCATCAAATATCCTCTTCTGGCCATCAAAGGCACTGCACTCACATGATTGTAGCAATGCACACACAAATGCACAAATTTGCACACACATGCACACATATGCATATAGACACATTCACACACACAAACACACAGATGCAAACACACATGAATAAAACAGTATCTTTTTTCAAATACATTGAAAAATTTATAGTGTGTGTGTGTGTGTGTGTGTGTGTGTGTGTGTGTGTGTGTGTGTGTGTGTTAAGGTCTGGTTGTCTGACCCAAGAGTAGTCACAGAAGCAGCTTCCCTGAGGAAATAGCCTGACATTAGTGACTTGTACCCACTGTGCTCTCTGCTCCTCCTTTCCTCCTCCTCTTCCCTCATAGTCCCTCAAAAGCTTTAATCTAGTCCGAGTCTCCTCTAAATTTCTCAAGCGCTAATCTCCATCACTGATTTGCAAAACAACATATCTTTGTTTTCTAAACAAAACAAAACAAAAACAACAAAACAAACCAACAACAATAAAAAACAAAAAACCTCGGGCAAATAAACAAAAACACAGAAAAACCCTCAATTTCCTGTATGTAGATATGAGAGCAAAAAGCATAGCAGTCTTTTATACATTTGTCACTGGCTGGTTTCCTTAAGTGGTTCTTCCTGAATGGAAAGAACATCCTCCGGGGCATCTGGGATACAGAGATGGAAGACAATAGCCTCACAAAATAGCTCATAATGCTGTCAAAAATGTAGACAATAGGAGCTAGACAGGTGGGCCACCAATAAAATTGCTTAGCTTGTGAAGTGTCCTGGGTTCAAATCCCAGGACCAAAAAGGAAAGGAAGCAATGCCCAACAGTGTGGTAAACAATCTGCTATAATTAAGAGATCCAGAACTCTTAAGACAGCCACCTTCCCTAATATCAGTGCTGAGAGGCCAGGCAACGCCAGTTTAACCAACAAGAAGCACAAGCCATATGCTACTCCTGGCTGGACCACAGTCTTAGGGAGGCAAATCAGCCTACATGGAAAGCAGGCTCTGCCAGCTGGTCATCAAACGGAGCCAGAGCTCAGAGATGCTCAACAGTCCTGCCATATTGTGCCCATTTCCTAGGCTGTCCATGTGCAGTCCGTGTTGGGCGTTGTTTCCTGCTATCTTCTGAGTTAAAATGACAATATTCAATGATGCATACTTTGGAAGCCTGAATTCTGGACCTCACAGAGGATTACCTGGATAACATGACAAGTCCCTGCAGCAAGGTTATTAAAAACACGAGCTTTAATGTCACAAATGCAGACCACCTCTGACTCTAATCTCTGCCTAAAGGCCTGTCTTACTGTGATGAGCAGACCTGCTCATGGTTCTCAAATCCAAATTCTCAGGCAGCCACTTCTACATTCTAGGCTCACTGGCGACAATGAGTTCTTTCAGAATCACTATGCTAAGCAGCAACCTGACTTTACTTTTTGCTCTAGGAGCTGGAAAGCTGCTGCTCACATTAATTTATCTGAATCCATTAAATCTGTTCCACAATGAAAGCAACCTGATTATCTCTATTTTTCCTTTACCTTCCTCTTTCTCCTTTTCTTCTCAGGTCTAACCCTTCCTCTCTCTTCACACCTCTCTCCAAATGGATATTATAGACAGGCAGCCAGATATTCATGAGACTAAAGCAGTAGCAGTCCAGCTCAAGGGAAAGTCTGAGGGGGATAGAGAGGGATCAATGTCTGAAGAGCTTTAAAATGCTCATAAGCCAGCAGTTTTTAACCTGGGGTCATGACCCCCATAGGAGTCCAATAGCAGATATCCTGAAGATCGGACATATACATCATGATTTATAACAGTAGCAAAATTACATTTTGAAGTAGCAGGAAAATAATTTTATGATTGCGGGTCAGAACAACATGAGAAACTCTATTTAAGTGTCACAGGACTAGGAAGGTTGGGAACCACTTTTGATATAAGCTATATATTGTTATTAAGTTATTGGCTGGGCACATGGCCCACTAGATAAGATCTGTCTATCTGAGTTTAATCCCTGAGACTCACAATCAGTGGAAAGAATCAACTCCTGCATATTGGTTTTTTCTCTCTGTATATATTCTATGTCCATGATCCCCATCTCCAACAACCACTCACAGAGGCATGCATGGGCACGCGCGCACACACACACACACACACACAGAGAGAGAGAGAGAGAGAGAGAGAGAGAGAGAGAGAGAGAGAGAATAAATAAATGTAATAAAAAATTAAAAGTATACTTACTGGCCTGGAAATTTGGAATGTCAACAGAAAAATCACTTATACCCAGTGACATATGTAGCATGTCATATGTCAGAGTTGTAAATTATGTCTCTAATATATAGATAGAAAATGTGTTGGATATGAAGGCTGATGTTTATCATGTATGGTATAGATATAAGGTAGAAAGTTAACAGCAAATTAAAGAGATTATACATTACTAATGAATTAAAACTAAGAGTACAAGCCAGAAAAAGAAATTACATATTTAAACTATCATGATAGCAAATATTGTATGATAAATGATCTTGAGACTTCCTGCGTTTTATGAATGTTTATATAAACTGAAAACCATTCCAAGAGATAACTTTGCTTGTATTAAAACCTTAAGAAAAAAAGATTTTTAGCTGGAGAGAAGGCTCAACAGTTGAGACTGCTTGCTGTTCTTTCAGAGGAGCAGAGTTAAGTCCCAGAACAAAACTTCAACTCACAGTCACCACAGATTCCACTGCCCTGTTCTGACCTCTGAGAGTACCTGCACTAATATGAACACAGATGGGCACATATTCATAAGTAATACAAAATACTGATCTTTAAAAGGAATTCATGTTCTTTTACCAACCAATCAAGCTTTTAAAAATGTATTATGAAATGCATGCCCTCACTATGGTTGTTGACCAATATAGAACAAAATTTATAATAAGTTGTAATAAATTTATGATAGTAAGCTTCCATTAATACCAAACTAAATTGGTCATCAATGTTCAGGTAATAGGACATGAGCAGGGAATTCAGAAAGAATCTACTTATATCAAGATCTGGAAAATAAAATGTGGAATCATAACTGTAAATATTTTAAAAAACTGATGGCATAGTTGTTAGAGAAACTGTAAAAGCTCACATTTAAGATCTGTAAGCTGACAGAGCTGGAGAGATAGCTCAGCAGTTAAGAGTGCATGCTGGTCCTCCAGAGGAACAGAGTTAGATTCTCAGCACATAAACTGGGCAGCTCACAACTGCCTGTAACCTCAGCACAGGGGATGTGATGCTCTCTTCTAGTCTATATGAGCACCTACACTCAAGAGAGCACACTCAACACACACATATATGCACATACAAAATTGAAAATAAAGCACTAAAATGTATCTATTTAAATAGGAGAAACACTTAAAAAGAACCGTGAGTTGAAGTATGAATTTTCATATTATTATTATTATTATTATTATTATTATTATTATTATTATTATTATTTATTTTAATGGTAGACAGTTTTTGCTTTAAAAGATTTATTCAGTGGGGTCAATATTAGCCACATGGAAGACACCAGTTTGTATTATAGTTTCACATAAAATCACCAAAGTATACTTTATTTTTTGAATTAGGGTCTCTCATTGGTCTACAATTCTTAGAAATGGAAGATTAGGGAGAAACTAAAACTTGGATAGTCTTTCTTGAAGCCCTTGCTTTGGAGCACCCCAGATTCTCCATTTGGATCTCTAGAACTGATTCGTCTTGATCTGTACAGCAAGAAGCTACTCTCTTACCTTCTTTGTCCCTTCTCTCCCCATTCCCCCGCCCTCCACTTGTTTCTAGTCAGCCCCCCCAGCCTTTCTCTATCTTTACTCTTTCCTCAACTCCCCTTCTCGTGCCCTAAATAAACTCTATTCCATACTATATTCGCTTTATAGCTAGTACCTTAGGAAGAAGGGATACTTCAGCATGGGCCCACAGAGGCACTTCCCTTTACCTCTCCATACCTCGCCTCTACAAAGCATATCCTGGTTCTTTCTTTCATTTTTTTATATAAAACACAACTCTTACAAGTGAAAACAGACTTGCTTAAACACATACTAACACAGAAGATGACACTGTGACAATAAGCAGTTGTCAAACACTTTTTCCAGCATAATGACCGCCTAAGGAAATAAAGTACAGAAATACATTTGAAGGGACATCGATTTGGGTGGTATTAAAGTTTGAATGTGAATTGTTTCCTCATAAACTCAAGTATTAGAGTACTTGGTGCCCAACAGAAAGTGATATTGGATATATCAACTGGACACAAACTAGCATCACTTAGTAAGAGAGTCTTAACAAGATATTTGTTTATCTTAGATTGAGCTATTGGCATGTTTCTGGAGGATTGTCTTCATCAAATTAATTGATGTGGGAAGACCCAGCCTGCAATGGATAAGGCATTCCCTAGCCAGAGACTTCTAAACTATATGACAGGAGAAATCAAGCAAATGAACATGCATGTGTTCTTCCATTTCTCTGTTTCTGACTGTTGGTTTGTATGATCTACTTGCTGCTTCATCTCCCTGCCTTGACTTCTCTGTCATGATAGACTGTAACCTAGAATTGCAAGTGAAACATATGCCTTCCCTGTCCCCGCCAGCAGGGACCCAGTTATTCAGTGTCCCGAAGAGGCTTTCTACCTGTGGGCAAAATGGGGGTGAAGAGAAGAATGAGACCAAGCAAAAGTTCTGTTGTCAAGGTCTCGTTTATTGGGATGAACGTTACAGCTTTTAAGGTTTTCAGGTAGAGGGAGTGACCTTTGTAAAACATGAAGGAGGGAAAGATGAGGGTATAGGCAGTGATAGCTGGAGGCAAAGAGGTTAGGTAGTAGACAATGAGGTCAGGCAGTAGACAACGGGTGTTGATTGAGGAGATAACTGATTTTTGCTTAGGCTGAAGCATCCCATGAATGTTATCTTCCTGTGCCATAAATTCATGGGAGAGGCTCTTAGAGGAGTATGTGTGGCCAAGAGTCACTTTGAGCTATATAGGCACAAAATGGCCAGGCCCAAATCCAATATGGCTCCCTACACTTTCCTAAATTTCCTTGTGTCCAGTTATTTTTAACACACAGAGTGAAAGTAAACTCTTCAGACTCTTCTCAGCTGATTCTTTGTTGTGTCAAGCAGACATTTAAAACCAACCATTATATAAGCCTTGGAAATGTTAATATAGCATAGTGGTGGTTGTACTGTTCATTGCAATATTGGCATAACCTTTAATTTAGTGGCCTGAATATTTTATTGAGAAAGAGAAAGAGAGAGAGAGAGAGAGAGAGAGAGAGAGGAGGAGGAGGAGGAGGGGAGGAGGAGGAGGAGGAGGAGGAGGAGGAGAGGGAGGGAGGAGGGAGGAGGGAAGCAGAGGGAGAGGGAGAGGGAGAGAGGCAAACAGGAGGCAAGGATCTTAAAACTATGATGCATCATAACCACCAAATAGACATTGATGAGCAAAAATAGGAAACCTTGTTATCACCAACTTCAAAGAGTCCTATAAGGAGATGGTCAACCTGACTGGATCTGGAATTACCTAGGAGAAATACTTCTAGGTAAGTTTGTGAGGATGTTTCTCTGAAGGATCAACTGAGGAAGGCCACTCCTGCTGTTTATTAGTCAGGGCTCAAAATAAAGGAAGTCAGGCAAAAGTTGTTGCTTTGGGAAAAACTCTTGCTTTCTTTTTGCCTTTTGTCTTGCATTTTCCTTTGAGATGAAAATATTCCATCCCCCAGAGACTCCTAAAGCAAGAAGGTAAACAACTCAAAATAGTTTTAGGAAGTCTCTGAAACTGACTAGATTCATCAGGCCCCTCCCTCCCAGAGTAAACTGAAAGAATAAAAAATGCAGCTAAGAAGTCAGAAGTTTAAAAAAGCCCCAAATACCTCAAATTCCAGACCCTGCCCTCTACCTGTAGGTAAAAGGTCACATTTCTTGAGCCTGCTCTCCCAGGAACTAGATAAAAGGACTTAAGATAAGGCCCTTAGAGAATAATGTTGAGAAACAGAAAGCTCCTCCCAGGAACTGATGGACCATAAAGTTTAACAGTCTTGAGAAACAGGAAGCTCCTCCTTGTGATTTTTCATTAGTATTCTCGACACTTTCCAATGACACCATCCCTGCCCCCTCGGGTTGTGTTTTCTCCCTTTAAATACCCTTTCTCCCAGCCTTTGGGGGTCGAACTCCACTGCCCCTTCGTGGGATACGAGTCTCGACCCCAGTGCACTGGTTCCTATCAATAAACCTCATGTTTATTACAGCAAGGACGGTCTCACGTGAGTTCTTGGGGGGTCGCATCATCCCGAGACTTGAGTGAGGGTCTCCCCGCTCCAGGGGTCTTTCAAACAAACCAAGCTGTTGAGAGTCCCTCTCAGACCAGCTAAGCAGCAAAGAAGACTCTTAAGACCAGACTAGCTTCTTAGAAGAAGCAAAGACCAGAGGAGGTATTTGGGAGAGGTTGGGTCACTTAGAAGGGACATTCTCCAACCTGTTAAGCTGCCTGTAGACTGTTCTCCAGGTGTGACCTGTTACCACCCATCCTGGAATGGGTCTTGGTAATATATTTGTCATTAAGTCATTTCTGGTCCTGTAATTAACCCCTCACCCATAAACAACTATAAGCTCTATAAGTAACTCTGATAAAACTGATTGGTTCAGCAAATTGGCATTGATGGTATCTGTACTTGGGTCTGTTGTAGTAACTTTATTTGGGGTGAGTAGATGTATATGTTACATCCTCCCAGGAGAAGTTTTGATGCAGGACACTGCCTACCTTTTCTTTCTGCTGGTAAGCATGTCTATTACACCAATGCTAGTGCTGTTGCCAGATTTTACAGACACCAGAAACCAGCCTTCTTGGTCTTCCAATATAAACAGGAGAACAATGACACCCAGGGAGTTCTCCAGGTCTTCATTACCAGGTTAGGACTGCTGTGGGGTCAGGCCTCAGAGGCTAAGTAGCACCTGGATGGCCACTGTTGGATTGTTCAGACAACACAATGTAGGGGAATGTAATAAATTCTCTTTTCAATAGCCACTCATTCAGAATTCTATTCCCCTCTGGAGAACCCTGATGTCTACACATTATGAACTATATTGGTATTCTTGTGGCAAACAGCTGACCAAACAACTTAATAAGAAGAAATGCATACTTTATCTCAGAAGTTTCTGTCAGAAATTCATGGCTCAATCAACTGAAGCAAAGTTTCTGGTAATGGAAGCATTTGAAAGATGAAGTTGCTTATGTTATGTTAACAGAAAGCACAGCTATGGGACAGCAACCAGGTAAAACTTTCAAATGCATACTCCTAGTGATCAATTTTCCCCAAGTAGGCCCCACCTCCTAAAATTTTCAGTTTCCCAAATAATGCTACCTGTCAAAACATGGCATTCAAAACATAAACATGTCCAGGTCATTTGCATTCCATTCATAAAGTATTTTTACTAGTCCAGTGTAGTCCAACCAAAGTTAATGTTTTCATATAGATGGCTATAT
Organism: Rattus rattus; assembly: GCF_011064425.1. Classification (NCBI taxonomy): domain Eukaryota; kingdom Metazoa; phylum Chordata; class Mammalia; order Rodentia; family Muridae; genus Rattus; species Rattus rattus. The sequence goes on along the minus strand of NC_046163.1, from coordinate 14,849,308 downwards.
GCTAACTGCTTTATATTCATTAGTTTAATCAAATTTTGCAGCATGCATGCTAAAACTGACCCATTTTTAAAAAGAGGTAATTAGACTGAGGGAAAGTGCAGTAACCTGCCCCATGAACAGTGTCACTAGAACCAAAGTCAATGTCATTACAAAGCGTAGACATCATAACTCTTAACAGATCACCCACATCCCTGCACATACAGCTTGCTAATTAAGACTTTACCTTTCCCAGACATTTATTCTGCATGCAGCAATCCCAGGCTGTCACTCATGGAAGACTCTGACTCACCTAAGGGTCAATGGTGCATTGTAGCATAAGCTTCTTAATTTCATTTCTCAAGCAAGAAAATGGTAGACAAAGGGACCAGAGAAACTAATTGTGTGGGATGTCAGATGTGGCTCTGACAGAACATCAGGGGAAGCCAGTGTTTAGCAGCAAGAATTTCTTTAGTAAAACTTCACCAATCAGGCTCACCAGTTATATAGTATTAGAAAGGGAGGCAGAAAGAATGATGTTATTCTCAAATCTTCATACTCCATGTTCAGTGCCTAGCATGACTGATAAAATGTAGCTTTAAAAGATAAAAAAAATAAATTGGAAAGATGGCTCAACGATTAAAGAGTTTGTATTACTAGTATGAGATCCTGATTGAGGACAATAAGTGACCCTATCACATACAAAGGGTCTCGAACACAGACACTAACAGTTGTCCTCCAACAACTAATGTCCTCTGGCATGTGAGGTACACACGAATTTATATTGCCTCATTCAACAAATGTACATTATCTAAAGCTCTTTTGCATTCTTCCTTAAGACATCAAACGTGATATGTGTAGAATTCATTCTCGCTTTATATGTCAGTCACAAGTAGGGCACATTTCTTTCCTATTGATGGGAAATGAAATTCCATGAGCATTTTCTAGTTTCACCATCATGCCTATTGAGACTCCTGGGCTCTCTCCATCTCAAAGAGTCTGTGGATTTTCTTGTTTTTTATAACCCTCTCTGTACATGTTTATGCTTCTTTCTTCCCAGGATCTTCTGATGCTGATAGTATCTGAGTCCCGTGTGCTCTGGAGTGCATAAAAAATGAAAAATGAAGACCTCCTTCACCAGTGGAGACAGAATGTGAAGCCAGACTCACAACTTCGCATGTTGTTGCTTGAGACTTTGGCACATGTATGTTCTAAAAGTAAGACATTGATGGCTTTAAGAAATTCACAGGCAAATGGACAAAACTACAAAATATCATCTTGAGTGAGGTAACCAGACACAAAAGAACACACATGGAAATTCAGGGACAAAAAGAATTGGAGCAGAGACTGAAGGAAAGACCATTCGGAGACTGCCTTACCTTGGGACCCATCCCATCTGAAGAGACCAACCCAGACACTATGCTGATGCCAAGAAGTGTTTGCTGACAGAAGCCTGGTATAACTGTCCTCTGAGAGACTCTGCCAGCACCTAACTAAGACAGATGCAGATACTCACAGGCACCCATTGGACTGAGCCTAGGGACCCCAATGGAAGAATTAGAGGAAGGACTGAAGGAGCCAATAGGGATTGCAACCCCATAGGAAGACAATTTCAATTAAATAGACCACCCAGAGATCCCAGGGACTAAGCCATCACCCAAACATATACGTGGAGGGATCCATGGCTCCAGATACATATGTAGAAGAGGAGGACCATATCTGGCATCAATGGGAGAGGAGTCCCTTGGTCCTGTGGAGGCTTGATGCCCCAGCATAGGAGGATGCTAGAGTGGTGAGTCAGGATTGGGTGAGTAGAGTGAGAAGGTCCCTCATAGAGGCAAAGGGGAGAGGGGAGGAGAGTGGGATGAGGCATTGTGGAGGGAAAACTGGAAAGTGGGATATTCTTTGAAATGTAAATTAATAAGGGATGAATAAAAATGTAAAAGATTCTGATGGTAAATTACAGTTTTAACACCTCTATTTTGACTTAACTCTGAATTAGTGGTTTTCAAGTAGGTGTCACTTTAGCTCTCAGGGACCATTTGGTATGTCTAGGGGCGTAGTTGACTATTTCACCTGGAAAAGAAGATAGGGGTGTAGCTCAGTGGATAGTGTGTTTGCTTGACAGGTACGAAACCACAGGTTCAATCTCTAGTGCTTCATAAAACCAAGCCTGATAGAGCAAGCCTGTAATTCTGTCACCAAGGAGAAGGAACCCCCGGTATCAGGAGTTCAAAGTAATCCTCAGCTACGCAATGAGCTCCAGGCCACATTGAGCTACAGGAGACAGGGTCTCCAAGAACAAAACAAAACAAATAATTAGAAGAAAATGAGTCCTGTTGTAGCATCTGTTAAATGCTGCTAGCATTTTATAATGCTTTAGGAATGCTTTGCAACAAAGAATTATGCATCCCAGAACATCAATAATGTAAAAGTTGTGAAAACTGCTTTGATCTCACTCATGCTCCTACTGCCTACATGGAACCATGAAGCGATGGGTCCTGACATCTCTATATAGACAGAAAAGAAAAGCAAGAGAAAGTGGTTGGTCCTTCAGACTAGAATTACTGGGGGGAAGAAAGTACACCCTGAAACAGAAAATACAATGCATGCCTCTCCCTCGGTGTTTTTGACTAAAAATTATTAACACATTAGGAAGTATATTTGAACACCTAAGGAAAACCACAACATAAATAAGTAGAGAATCAAGACAGGTAGCATTAGTTAGGCTAAAAACCCGTAGTCAGGTAGATCATGAGCCCCATTGGAGAGCCTACTATTACTCTGCTAAATGGACACAGTAATAAACGTCCCCCTAAATTCGTATTTCTGTGCCCATATATGATTCTATCTCTCAGCCCTCATCATAGAAACTTTTTTCTTGCAGTAGATGATGGTTAATACAGAGAGACCCACAACTATTAGACTCACAGAGAATAAGAGACAACTTTAAATGGATTGTATATCTCATACCCCTCCATCGTCATTGTGGCGGGAGGAGTGAAACCATTGAAATTGCTACTGGGAGTGGATGACTGCAGCCAAACAAGTCCATTCGCATGAAGTCACAGCGGTTGTGATGGTCTCTGAAAGGCCAATGTGCACATGCAGGCTCCATGGGTTTCAAAGTAGAGCACATAGTGTGGAGAGGGAAAATGGTAGGGGAATGTGGAAGAATTAGAGGGAGTCAAATGTTTGAAATCCTTAAGGAACAAAGAAAGGAAAAGGTAGAGAGTGATAAAAGGAGCCACATTTTGACTTATGGCCTCTATAAGTGTGCACACACAGGAAGGAAGGAAGGAAGGAAGGAAGGAAGGAAGGAAGGAAGGAAGGAAGGAAGAAGGAAGGAAGGAAGGAAGGTCAGAGAATAAGAAAAGAAAAAAGAAAAGAAAAGAAAAGAGAAGAGAAGAGCAGGACTCTCCCTCCTTCTGCCCTTCCAACCCTGTGATTGCTTTCTTCTTTCTCCTCACTTGGGTCCTTTGGCTTGCTATCCTTCTTGAGTACTCTGGGTGGTGACCTGGATATTCTGTACATTTTTGGCTAATATCACTTATTAATGAGTACATGTCATACATGTCCTTTTACCTCTGAGTTACCTTACTCAGGATATTTTCTAGTTCCACCCATTTACAACCCATGTTGTCCTTGTTCTTAACAGCTGAATAGTATTCCATTGTGTAAATGAACCACATGTCCTTTATCCATTCTTCCATTGTGGGACATCTGAGTTGTTTCTAGCATCTGGCTATCACAAATAAGGCCACAATGAATATAGTGGAACATGTGCCCCTGTGGCATGGTGGGGCATCTTTTGGGTATATGCCCAAGAGTGGTATAGCTGGGTCTTCAGGTAGATCTATTTTCAATTTTCTGAGGAATCTCCAGATTGATTTCCAGAGTAGTTGTACCAATCTTTCTCTACATCCTCACCAGCATCTGCTGTCACCTGAGATTTTGATCTCCACTATTCTGACTGGAGTGAGGTAGAATCTCAGGGTCATTTTGATTTGTATTTTCCTGATCAGTAAGTACTTTGAACATTTCTTTATGTGCTTTTCATCCATTGAGATTCCTCTGTTTTGAATTCTATTTAGTTCTATATCTCATTGTTTGATTAGGTTGTTTGGTATTTTTGTAGTTAGCTTCTTGAGTTCTCTATATATTTTGGATATTAGCCCTCTAGTGGATGTGGGCTTAGTAAAGATGTTTTTCCCAATCTGTAGGTTGCCGATTTGTTCTATTGACTCCTGTCTTACAGAAGCTTTCCAGATTCATGAGGCCCCATTTATCAATTCTTGATCTTAGATCCTAAGCCATTGGAGTTCTGATGAGGACATGTGCCCCCCCACCCCGCCCCCAGCCGGTGCCCAGTGAATCAAAGGCTCTTTCCCACTTAATCTTCTATGAGCTTTAGTGTTTCTAGCTTTGTGTTGAGGTCTTTGATCCACTTGGACTTGAGCTTTGTGCAAGGTGACAAATATGGATCTATTTTCATTCTCTACATGCCCACTGCCAGTTAGACCAGCTCCATTTATTGAAGATGCTTTCTTTTAACTCTTGGAGATGGGGGTTGTGGGGAGGAGGTATGTGATGGGTAGTGGTAAGGGGACAGAATGGGAATGGGATAAAATCAGGACTATAAAAAAGGATTAAAGAATAAAAAAAATTTAAGAAACTAAAACAAATCTAAATATAAGATTTTATGATCACTCTCTTTTTTATAAGAACATGTAACTCGGGAGATTTCTTTAAGTGTTGTAAGTCTAGTTTCTATAATTAGAAAAAATCCATTGGAAGATAGATGATATCTGGTCTCCTAATAATAAATGTTCATTCTGTTTCTAAAAATGAAAAAAAAAGAAAGAAAGAAAGAAGGAGAGAAAGAAAGAAAGAAAGAAAGAAAGAAAGAAAGAAAGAAAGAAAGAAAGAAAGGAAGGAAGGAAGGAAGGAAGAAAATATAGCACAATGCTGTTCCCTGAGAGGTTCTACCAGCACCTGACCAACACATATACAGATTCTCACAGCCAACCACCTTACTGAGCCTGAGGATATCAATGAAAGTGCTAGGGTAAGGTTTAAGGAGCTTAACAGTATTGAAGCCCTGTAAGGAAGAATGGTCTTGACTGGCTGGACAACAGGGAGCACGGGGGTCTGGACCACTGACCAAGGAGTGTACATGGAGGAATCCATAGCTGCATAGATACATGTGTAGCAGAGGAGAGCCTTGTCTGCTATCAATGGACAGGGAGACCTTTGACCCTCTACAGGCTTGGTGCCTCAGAGTGGGGAGTAGCTGCAGCGATGGGGCGGGAGTTGGTGAGTGGGTGGAGGAGGTCCCTCATGGAGCCAAAGGGGAAGGGAGAGAGGGGAGATGGCATGGTGGTTGTGGAGGAGTAACTGAGCAAGTGGATATAATTTGAAATGTAACAATTAAAATGACTAATACAGAAAATAATTAAAAAAAAGGAAAAGCATGAGAAGACTTGGGTAAAGACACAGAAAGAGCTAACTTTAGACAAGTTAGCTTTTACTTGGGCAAAAATTAATTCATGAACCAGGTTCTCAGATTCAGAAGACAGTCGGCTAACTACATCCAGCTTTATGAGTGGAGAGCTCTTTTAGGCAAAATGGGAAGAAAGTAAAGAAATCTGCTTGGTTACCACTTAGTGTCATCTTATTTGGGCCGGTGCTTGGATAAAGCTGTCTTCCTTGAGCTAAAGTCCATTTATTACTAAAATGCCTGTCTCACTACTAGCTATGCTTGGTTTATTTACACACTGCCACGCTGCAGTTTGTTTTATAGGAACTAATTGTGAGGGCCAGCCTCAGAAAAAAATGGCCTCCTGCTCATTTTCTTTACCTAAAGTCCCTTCCCATCTTTATCCCCACTCCCCTGCTATCTTAGTGGCTCAAGGGCAAATACTCTGATGTCCCTCTCCCCGCTGAGCTTTTCTAGAAAGTTAATGTTCCTCATTCCCTTAGCCCTATCAAGGATTCTCAGATGACCCAGCGATGTTTTCTATAGTCACGTGGTTTTGAAATGTAACACAGTACATTTCAACTACAACTGGTTAAAGTTGTTGACTCTTTCCAGATGGCCATGCAGCAACCACGAGTGAACGGAACATCTGGCCAAGACTACATGGAGCAAAACAATTGATGAGCGCTGGAGGACATTTCTGTGATTTATAAGCACTTCCCTGTGTGGTTTATTATAGTCCGTCATGGCATAGGAATATTTTTCACGAATATTCCAGATGTCCACTGTGGCATGACTTTGGGTACATAGCACGAGACTGAATGACTACACAGACATATGTCATGATGTCAAACATGAGAAAGAAAGGAAAAGTCTGAATGGTGGGCTGGGAATGGGCTCACAATAGTTATGGACAACATAAAGATAAGTCATAAAAATACATTATGTGTTTTTCTAGAATTAAAAAAAAATGTATTTATTCTAGGGCATTGCATATTCCATGTCTGGAGTTAGAGGGGGAGGCTGGGACTTGAATCTGGAAAAGCAGCCAGCCCTCTTAACAGCAAAGTCACTTTGCAGCCCCTTTCCTAGAAATTTTAAATTCTACAGTATCATTTGTCTTTTGCTCTCTATTTATACCAAGGAAATATTTGTATTTTTACTCAAGGTGGCATTTCTATCATATACTTCCCTCCCTTCAGTCTGTTTGTTTGTTTGTTTATTATTTTGGGTGGCTTACTTGGACTAGTTTTGATACACCATGAGTGAAATGTTCTCCTTGGATGTCTATCATGTAGCTCCTGGAACTAAAGGACTCGCTGCCTTCTTGGTTTCTAATCATTTAGACCATACTACACACGAGGCAGTATTCTAGTCACATTCCTTGTTGCTGTGACAAAAATACCTGATCAAACCAACTTAAGGAAGAAAGGAGTTATTTTTATTTATTCAATGCTATCAACTTCTCTTTAACTAGTTTCTTTTCAAAATAGTGCTAGAAATAAGTTTTAACTTATTTATGACAATGTTTTTGACTTATCAATACTGCACAATGTTGTTGATTCACAATGTTATCTCCTCAGACATTGATTGTGAGTATGTGTTTGAAGCTATAGTCCAGCATGGCAGTGAAGGCATGGCAGTAGGAACATGAGAAGGCTGTCACATTACATGCAGAGGTAGGAAGTGGGAAGAGATGAATGCTGATGCTCACTATATTTTTCCTTGTGAGCAAAAGCAGGGAGCTTCCTGACTCTAATTAGGATGGACATTCCCACTTCACCAAACCCAATTCATTGCAAAACTCCCTCACAGACATGCCCAGACATTTGTCTTTTCGCTGACTATAGACCTTGTCAAGTGACCCATTGGCTTTAACCACCACAGTTCAGTCCTGATTGTGGTCCATTGGAAATGATCTATGCTTAGATGCTTCCTAAGTTTAGTAATAGCAACTGCTGACTATACTCATGTGAGACCCACATGTAGTTCTAAGCAAGGTCGGCAAGTATTCCTTCCACACATCACACAGTCCTCTACTTCCGCCTGGAACACATTAATTGGCCACCATAGATAAATTGGTGATGGTCAAGTTTGGTAAGAAACCCTATGTCATAAGACGTAGAGCCATTATGTAACATATTGGAAACCAGCATTAATGTGTACACATATGTGTGTGCACCACACACATAGGTACACACACTGCACATATACTCGAGCACATAAACAAAGATCACAGGGAGTAACTCTACAGAGGTATGGTGTTTGTAAGTCACCAATTTTCTCACAGATGAATCAGAATTTCTTCGTGAAAAAATTTTGAATACAAACTAGGAAGCATAAAGAGTGAGCAAAGAAGGCAGTGCAGAAGTCGGCAGCCCACACTCAGCACTGTGACCCATGCTCGTTAGTTGACAGAATCAGGTGGGATAGCTACTTTTTACATTGCTGGGACCAAACAGCTAACAGGAAGCAACTTAGGGAAGGAAGGAAGGAAGGAAGGAAGGAAGGAAGGAAGGAAGGAAGGAAGGAAGGAAGGAAGGAAGGAAAGGCTTGTTCTGGCCCACAGTATGAAGGAATCTTTTCTACCATGGGGGAAGTGATGAAAAATTTTTAAACAAAGAAATGAAGGAAAAAAATGAAGGGTTACTTATAATTTTTGTTGTTTGCTTTTGAAATGGCAGGTTAAATGTATTTTTCCTTTCCTGTTCCTCCTTCTCATTCCTTCCTATCCTTCATATTCATGGCCTTTGTTTTCCTATTGCTATTTCCTGCATATATGTATTTGTATATGCATTATGTTCCTAAAGATAACCAGTTGAGTCTGCATAATCTATGTATCTATGTCTTTGGGCAGTTTGACTCCGGGCAAACAATTGGTGTTCTGCTCTCTGAATAGGACCACCTCTTAGCCACCAACTTTACTCACTTGCCTGTGGTCTCCGTATAGGTTGAGGCCTCTTGAGTGTTCTCTGGTACAATTTGGAATGCTGCTGTCAAATTTTATCCATACAGAAGAGTCAGTGAGAGAAGAGGAAGTAGAGACAGGCCATAAACCCTGAGAGCCTGGTCCTACTGTGTGTGCTTCTTCAGTAAGACCTCCACACCCTGCTGTGTGTGTGTGTGTGTGTGTGTGTGTGTGTGTGTACATTATAAAATTGTTACTCCTTTGATTGTTAAATAAGCATTTACTAGATATAGGAAATCTATAAAATATGGGCCATGATGTTGCAGCTTCTGTTTATTGGCACCTAACACTCTAAACAGTAGGGTGGCAGACACTTGATCACTTTGATTCATTCTTCAACATCTATTATTATGTCCAAGTATAATAGGTGCTTGAAAATACTGCTTGAGTGAATAACGTAATTTTACTCCTGATACACAGAAATCCTTCAGGCACCAAGTGAGATGTTTTATTACTGATTACCAGAGCAACAAATGCTAATCATAGAAAAATGTAGAGAAAAATATTAGTTTTGTGATTTTAATATATATTCCTCATATTATCCTGATGACATGTGACTATCTATGATTTATCTACATAGTTATGGTAAAAGTCTGTATCATTAAATGCATATTTGATTTAAATTATTACCACTGAATATTACTTTAATTATTTAAATGTTACTCCAAATATTATTTAATGTGTTATACATCGACACGTGAGAATTTATTTACCAATGAAATTCAAATGACATTTAAGTTACCTTCAAATTTTATCTTATCTTTACATATACCATTGTTGTCTGTTCCTGTGTGTGTGTGTTTGTGTGTTTGTGTGTGTGTGTTACAAATACAATGTTGTAGTAGAAATGGGTATGTATGTGCCATGTGTAGGATGTAGTGTATATGTCTCATGGATGTATATTTATATACATGTGTGTCTTAGTTATGGTTAGTATTTCTGTGATGAGATGCTATGACCAAAGGCTACTTGAGGAGGAAAAGGCTTATTTGGTCTATGCTTCCACATCACAGTTCATCATCAAAGAAAGCCCAAAAGAGAACTCAGGCAGAGCAGGAACCTGGCTGTAAGAGCTGATGCAGAGGCTATGGAGGAATATTGCTTACTCAATAGCTCAACTTGTTTTGCTCAGCCTGCTTTCTTGTAGAACCCAGAACCACCAACCCAGTGATGTCACCACCCACAGTGGGTTGAGCCATCACCAATAATTACTAATTAAGAAGATCGATCCAGAGACACAGCCAGAAATACAGAGGCTAATGCCAGCAGCAAACCACTGAACTGAGAACGGGACCCCCGTTGAAGGAATCAGAGAAAGAACTGGAAGAGCTTGAAGGAGCTCGAGACCCCTTATGAACAACAATGCTAAGCAACCAGAGCTTCCAGGGACTAAGCCACTACCTAAAGACTATACATGGACTGACCCTGGACTCTGACCTCATAGGTAGCAATGAATATCCTAGTAAGAGCACCAGTGGAAGGGAAGCCCTGGGTCCTGCTAAGACTGAACCCCCAGTGAACTAGACTGTCAGGGAGGACGGCAATGGGGGAGGTGGGGGAACACCTATAAGGAAGGGGGGGGGGGAGGGAAGGGGATGGTGGCCCGGAAACCGGGAAAGGGAATAACACCCAAAATGTACATAAGAAATACTCAAGTTAATAAAAAAAAAAAAAAAGAAAAAAAAAAAAGAAAAAAAAAAAAGAAAATATCCTACAGATTTGTCGATAACCTGATCTTATGGACGCATTTTTTTTATTTGAGGCTTCCTCCCCTCAGAGGATTTTAGATTCTGTCAAGTCGCCATAAAACTATCCTGCACAGTGTGTACTCCATGTGGTTGCATATGTGCATCTATGTTTGCCTATGTGTGCACGTATGAGCATAGATACAAAGTCAGTAAGTGCCCACCCAGGTCAGGCTCTGATCTTGGGGTATCCAGGCACCATTGCTCAGCAGGCCAGACTGGAAGGAACAAAGCTAAACCAGGCCGAGTGGGTTCAGCAGGTCTTTGGTCTGATGTGTGGAACAAGTGTGGAGAGAAACAGCCTTCTCCAAGATTCTCCAAGACGGATTTCAGTGAAACAGCTCTCTCTTATTGAGGGTAACAGGGCCATATTAACCTGTGGAGGGAATACAAAGGTTTTGAGATGACTGTACATCATTGGCTGGTGCTGAGGTGCTAGGAATACTTCATTTGCATAAAGAAGAATCCCAGGTGCTTGCTGGATGTGTCTTTATAAAGAGGAAATTTAACCTGTAATTTTATCACCAGGCTATGTCACTACCTCCAGGGTTGTGGGGGTAGGAAATCATAAGGTGTGTGTGCACTGGGCCATGCCAGATCAAGGCAGAAAGCAGCCCTACTCTTGCCAGTGTCGGGATGAGTCTTTTGGGATTTAGACATGTCGCAGCCTCCCTCTTGCTCCAGAATGGCTCTTCCGGTTGCATAGCTTTTTTCCACACATGGAAACATAATAAGATAACCACAAACCATTAGATTAATTACTTTTCTGTTGCTGTGACAGAACACCCTGACTGAAAGCAACTTACAGGAGAAAGGCTCGATATGGTTGACAGTTCTGGAGGAGGACGCACAGGACATCTTGATAGGGAAGGTGTGGCAGAAGGAAATAGCCTGACGTTCAGGAAACTGATCACATTTTAACCAAAAACAAGAAAGGGGGGGCAGAGGGAGGGAGGAAGGGGAAGCGAGACCAAGCTATAAAGTCTCAGAACCAGTTTCTACTGGTGTACTTTTTCCAATAAAACTCTATCTCCTAAAGTTTTTATAACCTTCGCAAAGGGACAAAGGTGGAGATGGTGTTCAAACCTGTGAAACTGTATAGGACATTTCATATTTGGACCACAAGAAGTGTTAACCAAAGTTAGCAGAAAGACATATAAAATTTAAGAACTGAGTTCAGTTGGAGTATTGAAACCACTAAGTATTCATCTGAAGTTGGAGCTGAATATGCACAGGAATGGGTAAATTTAGAAACACTGTCATTCTGAGAAGGCTTATCAAGCATGCCTTTTGATATTTTCTGATGTGCCATTTTGGAGCTCGTCTGCCCTTTGGGAATTATCTAATTCTAACTCATGTGGAACCATCCAGAGTCCGTCCACAGAGGCATCTCCCTCTGAGGGTCTTTCTCCTAGTCCTTCATGAGAACACTATACAGGCTGTGATCATTCTCTCCCACTCTCTAGCTTTTCAACTCTCCTGGCCCCTTCTTCCTCTGTGGAAGGAAATAACCATCTGAGAAGCTGAGCACACAACATCTTCTTTCTTCATGATATCTTTTACATCTATGAATTTTGTTTACAATTGTATTAATTCTACGTTCCTTGAAAATGAGTAGTCAGTACTTCTCGGTTATAAATTAAAAACCTGAGAAGAGATAATAAACTAACATAGTCATACTAGAATCCATACAGGATATCAAGAAGTAACTACTTCCAACTGCCTTCGCTGACAGCTTTACCTCATATGTCAAATCCTGCTATCCTTTCAAGTGTATCTTAAAGGTACCAATGGAAGACTGCACAGCAAGCATGCATTACCCTTTCATAACTCCAGTGTTTTACGTGTATGCTGTACTCAGTAAATATGTGTTTACTGAAGAAAAGCTAACATACTAGGGCAAGACACCCTGCCTAATACATTGTGTACAGGGAGAAGACAGAATCAGAGGTGTGTTAACTGCTTTCTCCCTTTGTGTATCCAACTGTATGGTTGGGAGCAAGTCATGGGAGTTAGAGCTTATTCTGGTTTACAGCATAGGATTATTCCAACATGATGAAGAAGACATAGTTGCAAGAGAAAAGAGCACTCAGTTAGAACAGTTGAGTTCTGGTCATATAGCACGAACATTAGAAAACAAAGGAAAAGCAGAAAATTGGTCCATATTGTGTTATGACATTGCAAAGTCCACCCCTAATAACCTACTTTCTCCAACAAGGCTCCACCCTCTAAAGGTTTCACAACTTTACCAAAGAACTGCTCACCTAGTATTCAAACATGAGCCTATTGGGGTTGATTCACTTTCAAACCACAGCAGAGGGAGATGATTCATTCACTGTACACTTTATTCTAGATGACCAAGGTAGCCCTTTGCTGTTTTTTTGAGGACTTGCCTAGGGTCCCGTCCATCTTGATATGACCAGAAATGGGGAGGGTGTTACATGGGAAGTTTCAGACATGCCTTGCCTACTGGTTATGATCTTCACCAAAGATGTTTTATTAAAGGAGTTAAGAAGAGTCATTAAATGTGTCTCAGGGATTAGGATAGGATAGGCTGGGATGTTGCTTATCCATGCCTATACATTTCCCTTTAGGCAAGCATAACATATTGCTTGTATTTTCACTGTCATATATTCAATGAAATTCTGAGAGCTAAGAAATTTATATTCCTTAGAAACAGAAGAATATGTCAATATATTATCTAAAGAAGAATGGCTCAAATTTAAAATTTTGAGGCAAGCTTGACTTCCTTAGCTACAGTGGAATATAATAGTCACATAAAATATTCATATGATTAGAGAGAAAATTGTCTTGAACTTGGAGCAGTTTAGGCTCTGAGGAGAAAGTCTTACAAAACACTGTATTATGAAAATGTTATGCTCCTAGGGATGCAAAGCACATCTAAAGTTGAAAAGGCAATACACTTTTAAACTGTCAAGGGATGCTTTCAACTAACTAGATTCTGCTAACCTACAAAATCGGGAATATAAGGAACTACAATAAAACTCATTTTTTGTCAATGTCTGTATTACTTATTTGTCGTGTCATTGCAAGAAAATGCTGGATGAAAGCAGTTTTAAAAGAAGGGGTTTCTTTTAGCTCACATGTGAGATGGTTACTGTCCATCATGATAGGGAAGCTGTGGCGAGAGGCACTCAGGAGGTCCTGATGTATGGCCATACTTCACGCATGGTCAGGAAGCAGAAAGAGATGCCTACTGGTGCTATCTCCTTTTTATTGCATCCAGGACACCACCCCATGGGATTGTGCCACCCACACTTGGGAAGAGTTTTCTGTCTTTAATGAATTCAATCCAAAACCTACCCAGAAATGCATAGACATTTGTTTCCAAGGCCAATATAAATCCTGTCCAATAGACGATCAAGAGTGTCATGGGGACCAGTAGCTAACACACAGTAATCTGCAGAAGAATACTGAGAGACCAAGAGGTTTATTTCTCCTTCGTTGTTTCGTGTACCCATGGTTCAACACGACTTCTTGAAAAGTATTGCTTAAATGTGCACATGCACATATGCATACAGACATATTTACATATATAGTCAGCGCATTTAATTTTCTATTGTATATGTGCTGAGCTCTTCATTTTTAGCATGTTAGTTAACCTAATATTTATTATCAAATCCGTACATGAGAAAATCTATCTGAATCTGTCCTAGTGTCTTTGGTAGACAAACCTGTGGAGACAACTGCCATGAGAACAGAATGGGTGGCCTCCCTCCGGAGTGAAGCAAGCCGACCTCCTTCCAGTCTTTTAAAACCTAAACCATATTCTTTCCTAACAAACACAACACAATCCCTGTCATTCCTATCCCCTGGCTCCCCCTTCCCCCTTTCCATGACTTCATCTGTCCTCTGCTAGCAGGAGGACATGTACTGCTTTTCAATGATGCTCTGCTACATTTTGTTGCTGACTGAAATACTGTTTGTTAACTTTCTTTACACTCCCCTCTTTATTTCCCCTTGGACAACTGCTCCATTTCCTATGAGATTACAGGCCAGCTCATCTCTCCAGGGCCTTCTTACTGTGGCTCTCCTGGGGACTTTGTACTGCAGGGTTGGGGAGGGGGGGCCCCTCTCATCTTGGGCTGGATGTCCTTCAGTTCTATTTGTTGACTTCTGCCATTTCCTCTCCTGTGTGGCACTGACAAGCCTCTCTCAGTGGCAGCAGCTTCTGCTCCCTGCCCCTGCCTTTCCTGACTCTCCTTATCAAAGCTGCACCATGCTCTTTATTGTATTTTCTGTTCTATGAACGAGGAAATACTACTTCTTTATTTTGCTTTTCATGTCCTTACTCCCTTTCCTTTTTGCATATGAGTGAGCACAATGTGTGCTTGCATATGTAGATGGAGGCCAAAGACTACTACAGGCTCAACCAATCCCCATCTTATTTACTGAGGCAGGGTCCCTCACTGGAATCCAGAGCTGACAAACTCAGCTAGTAAAGCCACCTAGGCTGGGAAGCTGTCTCTCAGCCTGGCTGCCACTCCTGCCTGACATGTAGGTGGGTGCTGGAGAATCTAACTTCCCTTCCTCACGAATGCGGTGGAAGCACTTTATGCTTTACTACTGAACCATTCGCCAGTCCTTCATCTTCTGTCAGTGTCTAAACATCTGGCCCTTCTATAGCTGTATTCACTAGGGTGAAAGTGGCCAGCATAACTGTCCCGTCTCTTCTCACTCTCCAGGGGTTTACCTGGCCAGTCAGTATCTACCTTCCTTTCCAGATATGCTTACGCTTATGAACTTTTACAGATATGACTTCTCTTATTACCAGAGTCACACTCCATTCCACTCTGCATTCTTATTTGCCCTTGAGACATCTTTGTCAGCTTGGTATGCTCTGATGCTTTTAAAAATTATTTATTTATTATTTGTGCATAGTGCCTGTATGTGGGTACTTGTGCCATGATATATGAGTGAACAGAAAACAAATAGGCTAAGTCAAATCTCACCTTCCATTATCCAATCTAAGGATAAAATTTGGTCACCAGGCTTGTATCATCCTCCATTTTGCTATCTTATTGGCCTTTGAATTTATTCTTGAGCCCAGCTATGTAAGTTTTATCTCTTTTCCTTGGAAGGCAGTATCTTCAATAATTCTTTAAATAAATGCTCACCTTCAGGGCTGAGGAGGTCACTACTGGATTAGATTACTTAATATGTAATCAATAGGACCTGAGTTCAAATCCCCAGTACTCATATAACATGCCTGTAATATACTATGTCTGTAACTCCAGCACTGTAGGATTTGTAAACAGGAGCATTACTGGGGTCTACTTAGCTACCAGTTTAGTACCTTGTTAAATGAAAGACCCTATGTCAGGGGTTTAAGGTGGAGTTAGAGAGCATCATTGCTGATATCCTTTAGACTTTGCATGTATACCTGAATATATATATATATATATATATATATATATATATATATATATATCCAGTACCTAAATACTTACATACATTTACATACATACATGCACATACAAAACCCTCAGTTTTACCCAAAATCCTCTATTTTAGACATTAATCCATTGGAATTCCAAATATGCAGAGCATATGCAAGAATTAATAAACAATCAAGACAACACATAATTCTTGTCCTGGCCAGTTTTTATGTCATGTTGACACACATCATCAGAGAAGAGAGAACCTCAGTTGAAAATGCCTCTATATGGTTAGACTGTAAGCAAACCTATAGGGCATTTTTGCAATTAGTGATTGATAATTAGTGATTGATTAGTGATAGGAAAGCCCATCTCTCTGTGGGCTGTGCCACCCTGTGAATGGTGGCCCTGGTACTATAAGTAAGGCTGAATAAGCTATGAGGAGCAAGCCAGCAAGCAGCAATCATCCATGGTCTCTGCATCAGCTCCTGCCTCCAGGCTCCTGGCCTGTTTGAGTTCCTGACTTACTCTTTCAGTGATGAACTGAGATGGTGAACACAAGGTAAGTTTTACAACTTAGATGGAGGGGGAAATGTCTTGAAATGTTTAGTTAGTCTTCTGAAATCAATGAGAGGCAATCATACATAAAATTGGTGGTCGTCTCAAAACCATCCCTAAACATGTATCCCTAAGTCTGTGCAAGGAAACTTTCAGCTTTAGTGCTCTCGGTTCATGTGTCATTTTCTCTATCAGACAAAAATATAGTACAAAAGTCAGCCTGCTATGACCCATAGCCAAACATGGCTTCATCTATTTTCATGAATCAATATTTATCTAAACAAAACATTCTAGTTTATTTATGCCTTTCTTATAACTACTTCTGTCATGACTATTGTGAATAAACTGTGAAGAAAACAACTATAGAGGTAGTGCATGGACAAACTAGCCTGTCTGACTCTTTTGTAGGGGTTTGACATTTTTCTCCAAATACTCTCAACAAAATCATTCTGATTTATCAGTAGAGCTGAAGATCCAAATACCTTTACCATCTGAGGTTTCAGTTATAAAATATCACATCTCACAGTGGAAGGATGGCTCAGCAGTTAGCAGTACTGGCTGGTCTTGCAGAGGACCTCAGTTTGGTTGTAAGCACTCACCTCAGGTGGCTCATAACACCTGTCACTCAAGCTCAAATGTTATTCTTCAGGATGTATCTATTCTGTCATCAACAACACAGAACGATTTTTTTTCATCTCTGGAAATTCAAACACTGCCTAGATATCCCTAGATGGAACTGGTTTGCATCAGCTCTACTTTTTAAGGTCCTGAAAGAATGGATAGTTGAATAGTGCCATTATTCAGTCAAGAATGAAGATCTGCATGTGTTTACAACTGGTTCCTGAAAAGCCCCCTGAACCAAGAGAGTTACTGCTCATGCTTCCCTGAAGACCTTTTATCGACAATAGGAGAGAAATGTCTACCCTCAACGTTTAGTCATGACCTTCTCACTTCCTCCATGAAGCACTGGGGTAGGAATAACTGAGCCTAACTTTCATTGGAGAAGTGAGCTTTTTATATCAAGAATAAAAAAAGAAACTAAAAGTTTACAAAACTATCACAAGCGAATCATTTTTGAAAACAAATTTAGAATTTCATACAAATATACAATATATCTTGCTCGTGTCTCCTCTAACCACCTTATCCCTCACAAATACACCCACAACTCCCTCCCAATTTCATGTACTCTTTTTTTATCCCACTGAGTCCAACTAGTGGTGATTTTATATGCATAAATATAGGGCCTATCCAATGGAGTTCAGAACAACCTACCAGGAGCCACATCCCTAAAGGAAACTGTCCCAAGTCTAATGGTCATTATTCACCAGTAAATCCTCAGCTAGGAGTGAGGTAGCTTTCCTGGCCAGTTGGCTTATTAAAAATGACTTGTTCACCCATAATTTTATCTTCTGTGATTCTATTTTTTTCTCCTCAAAGTCTGGATTTTTTTTTCATGTTCAGCTATCATTAACCCAACAGAGCCGCAGCTGCCACTCCAAGACCTCTGTTTAATGAGAAAATAAACTAAAGGCATTTGGGGAAAGTGTTTGAAATGGAATCTCATTAATTCATTGTTTCAGAAAGCAGTCAGCATTAACAACCACTTCATTCCTTCAAACAGCAAGACTCTATGCAATCTAATTTTATTTCCCCCCTCTTTCTAGGAAGGGCCTGGACTAATGTCACATTTTGCCTTGTCTTGATGACTTAGGTGCAAAATTTCCCGAGACTATGGGAATTTATACTCTTTTATTTTTAATGAATTGAGGAAAGATTTAATATTTTTTAGTTGGAAAGTGGTTGACAACTTAGTAAGCAGAATAGCTCATCCTCTGGGATCCTTCCATTCATTTAATTCTTGATGACCTTCAGATCATCTAAGACCTTAGACAAATCTACATTTTTAAACCTTGTCTTATATTCTTGGTTTGAACTTTCTGTCCCCTGAACCACCTAACCTATCATATCTATTCTAAAATACCATATCTTAATTCCAATTACCCCAAAGGAAAGATTTGTTCCAAAATTTATTTTTGCACTGGATAATATCCATTGCAGAAATGCACATAAGATTGGGTGTTTAATCCTAAACGATTACATGTGTGTGCTTATATGCGTGCACACGCGCGCGCACACACACACACACACACACACACACACACACACACACACACACCTCATTAACTACACCATGACCAGGGTTGAGGATGAGGATCCAGAGGGAACATGAGAGCCATACTCTGTGGAGGAGAGATGTGAAATGCTGGCTTCTGGACAGACACAGATATGGCAACCATGAACTCAAAGTAGTGGCTGTCATTACCTATACAAGATCAGGCCAGTAATCTTGGCAATATGGAGTAGATGCTTCCAGTTTCCATCCCTTACTAGTGAGCTACATGAAGTGGGTCATTGTGAGGAATTTGGGGAAAATCATTCTTTTTATCATTCTTTTTATGAAGATGTGGCTACTCCTAAGATCCCTATGCTCGGAGCCTGGCTTCATACAAATGGACACAGGAACAGCACTAATTGCATAGAAGGGATTTTTAAGAACAAAAGGGCATAAAGTGGGAGGAGTTTATTAAAAGGGATGTATTGGAACAGAAGAGTTGATGTACATATGACTGTATATCATTGTTCATGTGCATCAGATTCTCAAAAATAAACAAAAACAAAAGTTTAAAAACAGAGGCATTCTTTTGGGTTGATAATTAATACTATTGAGCTGGGCAGTGGTGACACACACATTTAGTTCCAACACTCAGGACATAGAAGCAGGCAGAGTTCTCTTGAATTTGAGGTAAGCATGGTCTACATAGTGAGTTCTAAGACAGCCAAACCCACCAGGAAAACACTGTCTTCAAAAGAAACACACACACACACACACACACACACACACACACACACAGAAAGAGAGAGAGAGAAAGGGAAAGAGAGAGAGACAGAGACGGAGATGGAGACGGAGATGGAGACAGAGAGACAGAGACAGAGACACAGAGACAGAGAGAAACAGAGACAGACAGACAGACAGAGACAGACAGACAAAGAGAGAGAGGACTGAACCATTGGTCACAAGAACTCACATTTGTACATTTGTAAAAGGAAATTTTTCCATCCATAGTTGATCATGCAAGCCCAATTTCATGAGTCACTAGCTGATAACCTTCCACAATAAAGGCGACACTTTTTTTCATTCACATTCTGGCTTTTGTCAGGGTACCCCATGAGCTGATCTCATATTCTCTCTCTCTCTCTCTCTCTCTCTCTCTCTCTCTCTCTAACACACCAAGGTTAGAAAGTTCCCTTACAACTCACATAACATCTTCTTTATTTCCTCTGACTAACCACTCATTTCTTTCAAATGCTTGAACCCATGGCTTTCCTAGAGCTGCTGTTACTTCCCTGGGTTCAGAACCACCACTAGCTTCTGGCACACCCCTGTCATTCTAAATTGGAGCAACAGTGTTGTCCCTCAGATTATGGCTTCCTCTGGAACTCCAGACCTAATCTGCTCTTCTGGAGAGAAGAATAAATAGAATTAACATTCAAGTGCTTACTGTGAGACAGGACTATACCGCAGGAAAGCTGCACATCAGAACTCAATTAAACTTTGTAAGATCTACTACAGAAGTCACACGTTGTCAAAAGAGGTAACTGAGGCACAGAATATGAGTAATTAACTTATCTATATTCACATGGCCCTTGAGTTACTAAACATGGATTTCAAACCATGTTATTAATCTTGGTCATACATTGCCAGATTTAAAATATTTGAGCTCTATTCTATGTTTTAGGGGGGAGTAAGGTTTTAGATTATAGTTCTGAAGAAATAGATGTATACGTTTTTCTGTAGAGAAGGAGCCTTGTTTTCTTGACTGATCCCTTCCATCCTTTGTATTATACCATGACAAACAATGAAGGCGAGATCATTTTATTATTTAATTTTTTTAGTTTTATGTTTATGATGTGTGGTGAGCATGCTTGTACATGGAGGCCAGAGGTCGACATCATATGGCTTTCTATATTGCTCTCTGGTTTATTTATTGGGGCAGGGCATCTTACCTAACCTGAGTACTCACCAATTTAGCTAGTCTAGAGACCCAATTTGTTCCAAAGGTCCCGTGACTCTTCTTCCTGAGTCCTGGAATTTCATGTGCGCTGGTACATCTGACCAGAATTTACACAGGTGCTAGGTTTCTAAACTCCAGTCTGTGTGCTTTTAGGGCTGACACTTTACCCCTTGAGCCATCCCTCAACTCCCAGGAGAGAAACGACTACTTCACAGTTATTAAGTAGAAGTCTTCAAACTATATTTTAAGTGGTACTATGAGCCGAATGGGAGTGATTATTTTAATCTTTCATACGGAGTAGGTACTGTGTCAATCCTCTCATTGAGACATGGATACTCTGCTTATTCATACTGACAAATGCCTTATGCAGAAGGGGAAGCAGATGATAAACCCCCATGTCCCCCCAAATCCACACTTCTCTTTGTCTCTAGCACAGCAGAGTCTACAACACAGCAGGGATTTTGGAAAGTCAATCCATTAACCCTAGTTCATCTCTTTTCTGGCCAGATATTTTCTCCAAAACTGGCAGACCACTTGCTGAACTAATTGAGAAATGGGAAGAGAGACCATGGAGGGAAAAATTAATTTTTTCCATTAAAAAGTAAATGAGTAAGTTATGTCAACATGTCGACAATGTAGTTGCATAAAAAACAACAAAAAAGGTACCCGGTGCCTGAGAATAGTGCAAAGGATACAGTTAAAATATTTGTGTTACTCCTGTATTGGCCATCACCTTGTAGAAAAGACTCAGATAACCTGAAAACAGGACATTATTGTAATTTGTTCTACTGTGGTGCAAAGAAGTCATGACTGATAAGAACAAAACAAAGCCTTTGGGAAGACCAGAATCCTAACAAGTTATGAAGTTTCACATTATTATTATTTATTTGTTTACTAACCTTTGGATGGGGGTGGTGAACATGTACATGTCATAGAATATGGAGGTCAGGGACATTTTATGAATGTCTCTTGTCTTCTTCCACCACGTGAATCCCAGAAGTGACTTTAGGTCTTCAGGATTGGTGACAGATACCTTTAAGCATTAAATCATCTCACTAACCTCAAGTTCCCACATTTTAAAATTTTTTGTAAATATTCATTTAAGTATGTGTTCATGTGTATGCACATGTGCCTGTGTCTGTATGCACATGTATATGTACATGTACATCCATGTAAGTGTCTCCACTAGAAGCAAGAGTCACAGTCATATGAACCACCCAGTATGGGTACTGGGATTTGAACTTCAGTTCTTGGCAACAACAGTACAGAAAACATCACCCGCCCAGTACAAGTCCTCTTAAGTTTAACAAGTAAATTTTAGTTTATAAAGCATTTTCAGATGCAGTACCTCACCGAAGCTCTCTAAAACATCTTGTAATTGAGGAAAAATATAAATTACAGGTTTTCCTGATTTACATAGAATGCCAGATATAGAAATGTTACATAGAAAGACGAACTGAATGTTTGTATATAGCCTGCACTATAAAGTTTCTAATATGTATTGAGAGGCTGTGACATATCCCACTTTCCATATATATGTCACACTCATACCATGTCCTGTGAGCCACGTTATGTAGGTGACTGAGGTTCCAACAGGTGATGTCCATTACAAATATATCAATCAGATAGTGGAAGAACCAGGATGGGAACTTGGGAACTTCAATTTTCCAGACTACGTAATTGGCCACATTACCACAACAGCTTGACTTACAACTCAATATGTTTTTCTTTCAAGAAATAAAATTTCAGCTTAGGATACCTTGTCTCAAGTGTGTGTCCCTTTGTCATTGAAATATTTCTAAATGAAAAGATCAAACAAAATTTTGTCGTAATTCTAGAGGAAAGCATAGTCTTAAGAGGATTCAATAAAAGGAGACAGTATACCTCCAAGGACATACATATATGGCTTATCTCTCTCGGAAGTATCTTTAGCGAGGAGAGTGGGTATGTTGAATGATGAAGAGCACCAGGAACATGGAGGCAGAGTCGGCCACACAAAGTATCTGGATAATGACCAAATTTGATATAATTTTCCAAGATACAAAAAGCAACACAAATATTTTATTAGAATAGAGAAAATCCTTAAAGAAATGAGGAATCATAAGCATTAAATTTTTTTCTGCATAAAGAAATACAAAAAGGCAGACAAAACTGAGAAGGAGTAGGCTCAGAATTTAAAGATCCCCTGTGGGATCAGCATGAAAAAGGTGCCATGTCATAGACAGTTTACACTCTGCACATGAAGAGTCTATTAAGCCTTATAATCAGTACAACATATTGCAAAGATTCATTAAATATTTAATACTACTTTTTGTGAGGCTTTGCTAAAGAGGTTCTTGATTACTCCCTAGCTGGAATAGGCCTTTAAAACCAATCAAACCCTACGTTTTAAAATCTTCCATTCAACTGTTGACCAAATTATAAAGGATATTTCTCTCCTTAAACCTTTCACTTCACTACATGCAGTACAATACAATGCTGCAATTTTGAAAATTGGGGCTATTTTAGAAATCATTAGCATCCCACTAAAACTGTCCTCATCGCTTGGATGTATGAGTGTAGATTTAAAACACATAGTTTATGTTAAATGACTGGCAAAATGTAGCCACATAACTGTGTATTACAATCTTCTGGCTATTTCTTATACTTTAATAATATGAGCTTTATTTCTTAATAGCACCAGTGTATCCTGCAGGTCAATTGATAGGGATTGTTTTATTTTATTTGCTATGATAGGTGATGTGTGTGTGTGTGTGTGTGTGTGTGTGTGTGTGTGTGTGTGTGTGCACATGCCATGATGTATGTGATAATGGCCAGAGGACAATTTGAAGGAGTCAGCTTCTTCTCCCACACAAGGTTCTAGGAGTTGAATCAAGTCATGAGGTTTACACTGCTAGTTTTTGACCTATTGATACATCTCGATGATCCTGGTTAAAGTGCTTTCAATCCACGCAGCACAACCACTTTCCAAAATTAATGATTTCTTCAATAGTGTAGGGTAGTGTCACTCAGATCACTTTCATGTGAATGACTAGGGACATTGCTGAGAATTTGTCTTTGATGGATATATACTAGAAGTCCAATAATTTTTCATTGAAATATAAGAGATATCATGAGAAGGCAGAGAAGTTCATCAAAAAAAGTCTAAACTCCAGTGTCTGTTTTTTGCAAGCTGATCCACTAAAATATTTTATTAAGAGAAGGTGAGGTGTTTAGTCTCTATCAGAAATGCTTAAAGTTTAAAATAAACAAAAAACAACCTGCTTAAAATTAAATATTCACATCAGAGTATTATGAATTCTATGAAAAAATCAAACTTTAATAAAACTCAAGTAATTTTTAAATCTTATCAGATTTATCAAGTCCCTTTTCAGTTAAAAAGGGGCACAACCGATTTACAAGGTTGACACCATGGCTTCTCCATCTCACAGATGGGCATAATCTCCTCCATGCCCAGTTTAGCTAAGTGGAACAACATTAAGGAGAAACAGGACACATCTCGTAGCACAATCATAGGCTCACAGTCTGAATACCTTTTTACTATTTCTCATCCAATAAAATCGTGCAGTATGCATCATATCTCTCAGTGGACACACACTGAAAGAAGAGAGATGTTTTTCATAACATGGAAAAAGGGTTACTTGTGAGGTCTGATTAATAGAGACTGTGTAATGGGAACACACAGAAAAAATAACTTACAAAGCTTGCTATAAAGGGGATAAATAAATATGTAAAAACTCTGAGTGCGTGGTCTGGAAAGATGACTCAGCAGGGAAGAGAACTCACTCTTCTTGCAGAGGATGTTTCCGTTCTCAGCATCCACATCCTTCAGCTTGGAACCTTCTAGAAGGTGAAAAAAGAAGGTTGAGCATTCTAGCTGTTGGTTGAATTTGTGTGCAAACATGCACTTAGGCCAGACATTGATAGCTCAGTGAAGCCGATGACTTCAAATGCTTCCAGCTTTTTTTAAATTGGATATTTTTTATTTACATTTCAAATATTATTTCCTTTCCCAGTTTCCCCTCCATAAGTCCCCTATCCCATCCCCCTCCCCTTCTTCTATAAGGGTGTTCCACCTCCTCAGCCACCCCCTTTCTTGCCTCCCCACCCTGACATTCCCTTATACTGAGGGGTCCAGCCTTGGTAGGATCAAGGACTTCTCCTCCCATTGGTGCCCAACAAGGCCATCCTCTGCTACATATGCAGCTGGTGCCATGAGTCTGTGCACGTGTAGTCTTTGGGTAGTGGTTTAGTCCATGGCAGCTCTGGTTGATTGGTATTGTTGTTCTTATGGAGATGACAGCCCCTTCAGCTCCTTCAACCCTTTCTCTAATTCCTCCAGCAGGGACTCCAGTCTCAGTTCAATGGTTTGCTGCTAGCATTCGCCTTTGTATTTGTCATGCTCTGGTTGAGCCTCTCAGGAGAGAGCTCTATCAGGCTCCTGTCAGAATGCATTTCTTGGCTTCATTAATATTGTCTAATTTTGGTGACTGTATACATACATACATACATATATATATATATATATATATATATATATATACTGGATACCCAGGTGGGGCAGGCTCTGAATGGTCATGCCTTCAGTCTCTGCTCCAAACTTTGTCTCCATATCCCGTCTTATGAGTATTTTTGTTTCCCCTTTTAAGGAGGACTGAAGCATCCACTCTTTGATCAGCTCATTTTTTGAGCTTCCTGTGGTCTGTGGATTGTATCTTGGGTAATTGGAGGTTTTGGGCTAATAACCACTTATCAGTGAGTGCATACATACCAGGTGTGGTTTGTTTTTTTTTGTGTGTGTGTGATTGTGCTACCTTACTCCAGATGATATTTTCTAGTTCCATCCATTTGCCTATAAATTTCATGATGTCATTGCTTTTGATAGCTGAATAGTACTCCATTGTGTCGATGTACTACATTTTCTGTATCCATTCCTCTGATAAAGACATAGGGGTTCTTTCCAGCTTCTAGCTATTATAAATAAGGCTGCTATGAACATAGTGGAGCATGTGTCTTTGTTGTATGTTGGAGCATCATTTGGGTATATGCCCAGGAGTGGTGTAGCTGGGTCCTAAAATAGTGCACTGTCCAATTTTCTGAGGAACCTCCAGACTGATTTCCAGAGTGGTTGTAACAGCTTGCATTTCCACCAAAAATGGAAGAGTGTTCCTCTTTCTCCACATCCTACCCAGCATCTGTCATTATGTGCGTTTTTGATCTTAGCCATTCTGACTGGTGTAAAATGGAATCTCAGGGTTGTTTTGATTTGCATTCCCCTGAAGACAAAGGATTCTGAACATTTCCTTAGGTACTTCTCAGACATTTGATATTCCTCAGCTGAGCATTCTTTGTTTAGTTTTTTACCCCATTTTCAATAGGCTTATTTGGCTCTCTGGTGTCTAACTTCTTGAGTTCTTTGTATATATTGGATATTAGCCCTTTATCTGATGTAGAATACTAAAGATCTTTCCCCAATCTGTTGTTTGCCATTTTGTCCTAATGACAGTGTCCTTTGCCTTACCGAAGCTTTGCAGTTTTATGAGGTCCCATTTGTCTACTCTTGATCTTAGAGGTTAAGCCATTGGTGTTTTATTCAGGAAATTTCCCCAGTGCCCATGTGATCAAGACTCTTCCCCAATTTTTCTTCTCTTAGTATGAGTGTATTTGGTTTATGTGGAGGTCCTTGATCCACTTAACCTTTGTACAGGGATATAAAAATGGATCGATCTGCATTCTTCTACATGCTAACTTCAGTTGAACCAGCACCATATTTTAAAATACTATCTTTTATCCACTGTATGGTTTTAGCTCCTTTGTCAAAGATCAAGTGACCATAGGTGTGTGGATTCATTTCTGGGTCTTCAATTCTATTCCACTGATCTACCTGCCTGTCTCTGTACCAATACCATACAGTTTTTATCACTATTGCTCTGTAATACTGCTTCAGGTCAGGGATAGTGATTTTCACAGAAGATCTTTAATTGTTGAGAATAGTTTCCACTATCCTGTTTTTATTTTATCTTATTTCATTTCAAATTAATTTGCAAATTGCTCTTTCTAACTCTATGAAGAATTGAGTTGGAATTTTGATGGGGATTTCATTGAATCTGTAGATTGCTTTTGGTAAAATGACCATTATTGCTATATTAATCCTGCCAATCCAGGAGCATGGGAGATCTTTCCATCTTCTGAGATCTTCTTCAATTTCTTTCTTCAGAGGCTTGAAGTTCTTATCGTACAGCTCTTTCACTTGCTTGGTTAGAATTACACCGAGGTATTTTATATTATTTGGCACTATTGTAAAGTGTCATTTCCCTAATTTCATTCTCAGCCTGTTTATCCTTTGAATATAGGAAGGCTACTGATTTGAGTTAATTTTATACCCAGCCACTTTGCTGAAGTTGTTTATCAGGCTTAGTAGTTCTCTGGTGGAACTTTTGGGATCACTTAGGTATGCGATCATATCCTCTGCAAATAGTGATGTTTTGACTTCTTCCTCACAATCAGGAAGTAAAGAAAACAAATCTTGTTGGAATCCCCTGAGGCACATGCATCTGGCACAAAAATGCAGGAAGCTCTCAGCCTCTTGGATTAGCCCTCAAAATAGAGAGAATATGTTTTGAATCTGCTTATTTCTTGACCCTCAAAAATCACCATTATTAACCTTGCATCATTGCCTTACATACAGACAAGGAGAGATTTTCAATAAGTGCATAGACTCATTCTAGGAAATGTCAACTTTCCCACCTGGAGAAAAGGGACTGCTGTTAAGAGCACCTCCTGTTCACTGTGGATCCTGCACTTTTGCCAGACATGGAACTCTAGCTCCAAGGGTATGAGACCCTTTATTGGCCTCTTTGGGCATATGCACGCGCACACACACACACACACACACACACACACACCACAAAATAAAAAAAAATCATTAAAAATGTCATCTTTCTATTACATGACTGTGCTGCAATGAAAATATGAATTACAACCATCCATATACCTCCCCCACACTCATATACACAGTGGCCCTGATACTATGAGAAGTGCTGCATTTTATCTATTCGGTTATAATTCTGACTATTGCTGTTGTGTCTGTAACTACTGCATATTGATTAACGCCTATGGACTAGATCCTTAACATACACTGTTTTCATTCTGTGTCTGAACGCAAGACTTGAGATGAGGACTATTATCCTCATTCTGAAAAGGAGAAAAATGATACTTCAAACCATTCGACATTATCAGAGAAGTTTCTTTTTTGCAGTGAATAGAGGTCAATGCAGAGATTCATGATGGAATATAGTGCCAAGTACAAGTGACTGAACATTCAGCTGTGGATGGGCAGCCATATCAACTGCACACACACACACACACACACACACACACACACACACACACACCTCAAGGCGGCTCAGGGAACATTGAGGAAGGAGACAAGGAAAGATGCTTCCTCTAGATGTGGCTGTTACACTTATGAACTCACAGCAACTGCAGCTACCTTTGTAAAACCTGCATTGTAACCAAACAGCAGGGCCATTTCTATGTAAACATGAGGGAGGGGACATGGGGAGCAGCACAGCTGGAAAAGCATCTCCTACAGGAGGACCTCAAGGACTGCATGAGAGGCCAAGGATTGCTGGGGCAGTCAATAGATAAAACACAACAGTCCAATCAGGAACCGTTGTTTGTTTAGAAGAGATGCTTCCTTGGGACCAATATGGCCAGGCTGGGGGATATAAAGTAGCTTACAACGTTGTTCAGATGAGCTTGCTGCAGCTTTTCTCACCTGCTCCTGACTGCTCTGTGTGGTTGACTCTGTGCTACCTTACCTTCGACCCCCAAGGGCAGGTGGGGTCAGTTGGAGAGTATTCCAAGATACAGACAACACTGCATAATATCAAGACAGTTTAGAATGTCAACATGGAGGATAGTGATGCTTCCAAGGCCTCATTCCTATCTCAGCAGCTCTTTGCAGCTGATGATGGCTACTGGGGGAGTGATTACTTTCTGAGTATGGCCATTGGTAGGTGGCTCATGTGCACATGAAGATGGGGATGTTCTCTGGCACGTGGGCAAACACTAAGCAGACTCAGTAGGGCATTAATGAAAGAAACAGACATTAAGTTGTAAAGGACATGTATTGGGAAATGGGAAAGTGGAGAGGAAATGGGTGTTGGATATGATCAAGATGCATCATATACATGTATGATATCCTAAGAATTAAATAAGTAAATAAATAAATAAATAAATAAAATACAATTTAAAAGACTTCTCTTGTTGAGAAACATCAGGGCAGGGCTTAGGATCACACCTAAAATGAAGAGTGACACACCTGTTCCACTTATACTATCTTACGCCCTGTCACTGGGGCTATGAAGTTTCACAGAATTCTTTAAATGTGCCACTTAATGCAATGAGATAAAAATAATTAATGCCATTATGTAAGTGCAATAAAATGGAATTCCAAGGCAAAACATGAAGACACTAATCTCTAGGATTAGAAAAAAATCTTCAGGGAAAAAAATGGAATTGTCTTCACGTTAAGCCAAAGAGCAGATAGAACACTACTTCTGCAGTGTCATTTGTATTATGTGAGTTATTTAGTTTGTCACATATGTTCAGCGAGTACAAAAATCAGTCAAGTGTAAAGTAAAGACAGACTGGTGTAGCTCATTCATTAATTTTCACAGCGGTTGGTTCTCTGCTGGCATTTAGAATTAACGTAAGGCAAAGTTCACAAAAAACAACTTAGCTTCATCTCAAATCACATATAACACTACGCATTTCTAAAAATGCCAAATATACTAATTGAACTGCGTTAGTGCAAGATATTCACCCAGAAAAAGAGAGATAGATTAAGCACTACACTTTTCTGCTTCTTTTAAAAAGAACAGGACCTTTGTATTTAAATATGTTTATGGTATTCTATTTAATTCCACAAGGCATAAAAAACATCAGAACAGATCTGAGGGATGGCTCAATTAATAGTACTTGCTGCTCTTGCAGAGAACCTGTGTTTGTAGCTCCTCCATTGGGCTGTTTGTACCCACCTGTAATGCCAGTTCACTGGATCCAGTGATCTCCTCTAGACTCTGTGTACCTTTGTACATATGGTACGTGTGCACACGCGCACACATACACACACACACACACACACACACATGCATAGTAAAAATATAAACCTTTAAACGTTGCAAAGATACATGGTAAGTAAGTGAGATAATTCTTGGGTTGGTAAAACCTTCAAATTTTTAAAATGTTGTTTTGAGACAACTGTCATCAGTAAAATTTTAAAATGTGAGAAATATGTTAGCTTCAGGATCAAGTCAGGAGGTGTGAAGAGAGCCAGTGCTAAAAACTGTTCATGAGGAAATGACTTTTCAGGAGACAAGCCTCCCAAAGCCCCTTATGGGTTGCCATGTTCTCCTGTAAAGGAATTTATAGCCTCATATTTAGGACAAGTCAAACTAAAATGCTAGACTTTTCTAGCCAATTTAAATCCATGGACACTGGACTTGATTTCTTTATTTTGCACATGGAGATATATTCATGTGTCTGCAGGAACATGTATATGTTCGTTCCTGCATTAAGCCAGATGGCAACCTTACCTCTTTTGACTTGAATATTGAAATTAAGTGAGGCCAGCTTATTAGCAAGTCCCAGGAATCTGTCTCTAGCCCATCCCTACCAATGCTGGGAAACATGGGTATACAACGATGTCACCCCCAGTTGTTTTCATGTGGATTCTGGGCGTGGAACTCAGGTCCTTGTGTTTGCAAGGCAATCACCTTACTGACTAAGCTGTCACTTTGGCTTAGATTTTCATATATCTAATAGTCTCCTTGTACTTACTTTTTGTCGCGGATGATGCTGTATTTTTTAATTCACAGATATCCTCATTGTGAGCCAGTTCTTACTCATTGAAATTTAGTTTTTACATGCATGCTGTGATTTCACGAGTGCAATGGCCATATCATGTCTAGAGGCCAAAATTTCACAGCACTGCCCTTGACATAGTACCCCACCCCGGTCCTCCATCTGGCCCTCACAATGTTTCTGCCTCTAACTCATCATGCCTTTCTCTGTGACATCTACTCACAGCAGTATTGGATTTTAACCACATATTTTATGTTTTAAGTGTTTGTTTCCACTCTACCTCTAGACTTTGACCGTTCAAGTGTCCCAAAAGAGGAAGGCATTTTATACAAATGGAGGTGGAGCCAAAACTCTACCTAATACCCCAAGTCAATAGTTACTTATGTGTTGGTAGTCATATGATAGCATTCAGAAGGTCTTCCCTTTGGGTTCTGGCAGTCACATGTTAATAGTCGTTTTTTTTACCCATAATTTGGCTATGTAAGCTGTATTTCCAAAGGTCTTACAGAAGTAAATACCAGTAACAGTGAAACAAGTAACCAGAACTAGACTGCTGTTAGGATCAGCATTTAAAGGCTCAGAGAGAACATCATTTTCTTCATCGTGCTAATAGGGTTAGAATTGCATCTGCCCATTTTTGAGTGAAGCCCATGCTCTTTATATCATGTGTAATGGGTGTTTGCTGTGGAGTGTGGAGACCCACCTTCTACATGTGGATTTCTATGGTAGCCAGAAGTTGCTATGAGGATATTTCTGATTGCGTCTCTTCCTTGTTTTATGAGACAGGGTCTCTCAGTGAACCCAGAGTTCACCATTTTGACTAGAATGGCTGGTCGGTGAGTCACTGAGACTCAGCTGACTCTGCCTTGCAGCATCACACCCAGTTTTACAGAAGGAGTTGGGCCCTCATACTTACAGAGCATGCGCTCTGTCAAACTGAGCGGACCCCAGCCCTTTGTGATTGTTTCTACCCTGAAGAACATCAACTGACACAAAATAAGTTGAGCTTAAGCTAAACCACGGCTGACAGGTATTTTCTGTTCTACTCGGGTACTCTTCAAAGGAGGCTATTACATTGCTGTTTCCTGATTTTATTTAGCCACCATGCCCCTGAAGTTTTTAACTTATTCCACCCCAGCCTCAGGAAAACAAACAAACAAAACCAACAAACAACAAACAATATACATCCTCTGCTTATGTCACACTCCCTCTTGACCAATTCACATGTTTTGCCTCACTGATCATAAATTAATAAAGTAGCACTCTATACTTCTATCTACTGGCAATGAGGCTGCTAGTCCATTGAGTCCTCCTTTTCTTGGAACCCAAAATGCTCCACATTAGTCTAGTCATTGAGATAGGACTTCAAAATTTGCAGCTGGAGCTGGAGAGATGGCTTAGAATGTTTTCTGTGTAAGCATGAGGTTTTGACTTCAAGTTCTACCACCCATATTTTTTAAAAATGAACAAAACAAGCTGTACACAGCAGATGTAAACACAGTGTTACAGGTTGGGGATAGGGGACAGAGGATCATTGTAATAGCATGCTTCTATGCTGTGATAAATACCATGATCAAAAGCAACTAGGTTAGCAATGGGTTCACCTTAATACTGGAGTCCTTTATCAGAAAAGTCAGGCCAGAAACTCAAGGCAGAAGCCAGGAAGTTTTAGAAATTTTCTGCTCAAATGCTACCCATAGCTTTCTCAGTCATCTTTTCTAAATAACCACAGGACTACCTACCAAGGAGTATCAATGCCCACGGTGGGCTGGACCCTCCACATTAATTATTAATCAAAAGAACATCTTACAGAATGCCAATCCGATGAAGGCATTTTTCTCAGTTGAGGTTTACTCTTCACAGATACTTCCAGCTGGGTCAAGTTGGGAAGAAACTAGGACTTACTGACCACCAGACTAGGCTCAGGTTCAGTGAGAGATCAGATATCAAGAAAATAGACAGACGGAAGAGGACACAGGACAGCCTTCTCTAGTCTCTGCGTGCACAAAGTGCACATATCTATTCATACACATACATGAATACTGCACCCATAAATATACACAGGCACTAATAAAAAACTGTGGGCAAGGAAACATAGATGCAATTATAATGACACCAAAATTTATAAGCAATTATGTACATTAAGCCAAGAGTGACCTTGGCAAATAATTTCAAGCTAGTATTCCTTTGAAAGAGTCCTAAAGGAACATATATATGCTAATTGGATATATTTTTTGAGGGCTTAGCAGTCCAAATTGTACTAAACATATAAACTTTGATCCTGAAAAAATGTTGTTAACACCTAATTTGAAAGTTAGTTTTGTAAATTTTACAAATTAAAACTTTTTCATCTTTGCTTTGCACTGTGTTTGAAGGTCAAAATTTTAGAGCAAGAATCTATGATAGAAGGTGTGACTTTTAAAGAACTAAAATCATATCAAAATGATTTAATATCAGTATTTCTTTCCAAGCAAATATTTTCATTTTGAAGATGCTATAATCTAAAAGAAAAATCGCAATAATTTTAGTATGTGTTTTTTCTCTACCAAGTGCAAGGTAAAATTATGAAAGCTATTTCTGCCTCTTAGATGTTTGCTTAAGTTTCGGGAGGTATTGATGGAATGGGAAATTAGAGAGACACGAAAGCTGATAAAAGCACAAGAATGAGTGAGAATATTAGCACATACCACAGGTCAGGCTTTTAAAAAAAATGTCTGCCATCCAAGTTTCAAGCAAAATCCATTAGCAATTCCTGCAGGAGGGGAATTGAAATGAGAAAGACATTTGTTTGTTCATAAAGCTTGCACTTTGTGTCTCCCCAACTCTTAGAAGCATAAACCATGTCAGTAGGCAGTCCTTCTCTGAGGATAAGAAGTGGAGCAGCTCTAAGCAGATACCACGTGAGTAGAAGACTGGATCCCATAAGGGTTTAGTAACTGGAAGGGCTGGGAGGCAGAACAGAGTGTTAAGCATCTGCCTCACTGTTATGACTGGAGTTAGGATCCTCATCAGCTACACAAATGCCAGGTGGGTGGCAACTTCTCATCCTGCATGTAAGAGATAGAGACAGCAGAATGAGCTGAAACACTGAAAATAGACAGATAAGTAACTCTGCGTTCAAATGGGAGACCCTGCTTCAGCATATAAGAATGAGAGTGACTGGGGAACACACCTTATATAATAAACTGGTCCTGAATTCACATACTCAGATGTCCGCCCAGTCACACATATAAACACATGCACACAAGACATATCTACATCATCATCAACAACAAAAGAGCTGCTGGTTCACAAAGGGAGCACACACTGGACAATATCATTTGTTCAGGTGTGCACTTTAAACAGCGAGCTCAGAGCTCAGATCCAGCATCAGCATGTATATATGGATCCCTTTCACAGACTGCATAAGTAGCAAAGGAACACTGATACTCAGACGAGTTATCTAGTGAGAAAAGGTGTAGTAGGTCCCTGGAGAGATTTAGGTCACGCAAAGAGGTACTTCCCAGCAATGATCCACCTGGAATAGAAACCCATCTAATAGGGCAGAGAATAAACTCAGAACACACATGGCTGCCAGTCAGTTTCTGAGTGGGAATCAATGACATTGATGGGATTTTGCCTGGGGATGAGAGTGAGTGAGTACTTAGTGCCCGTTCAACAGGAGAGCCTTCTGCCAATATACAGACACTGAAACCATGCTTCCAATGATGACAAGAAATATCTGAGCTGCACACAGAAACGAAACCTCTGCACTTGGACCAGAGGAGATGTAGGAGGAAGAGTCACAGGTGGTGCATTTTCAGGATTCTAGCCTCCTCCATCAACCAGGTTCAGGAAGGGTCCCCTTCCTTTACTCCAAGTAGCTTACTGTCTAAGCTTTCTGGCATTAGAAGGTAGGACAAGTCTTCTCCTGATTGGTGGGTTGATCTGAGAATTTGCTGAATTTCTGGTATGAAGCATGTATTGGGTACCCTTCTTACTACTGGAAAGAAGGGTTTATTTATTCTTTTTTCTAGGTCTTGTTTTGTCTGATATCTATCTGTTTAACTGTCTCTCTGTCTTTCTGTCCATCTGTCTATTTCTCATCTATCTGTTGATATGTAGATATGTAGATCTATCTCAACTATTTACTATTTCTCTGTCTGTCAATCAGTCTGTCTGTGGATCTGTAGATCTGTCAATCTATCTTATCTATCTCATCTATTTACTCTCTGTCTCTCTGTCTCTCTGTCTCTCTGTCTCTGTCTCTCTGTCTCTCTGTCTCTCTCTCTCTGTCTCTCTGTCTCTCTCTCTCTGTCTCTCTCTCTCTCTCTCTCTCTCTCTCTGTCTCTCTCTCTCTATCTTTGTGTGTCCATACATTACATGTAAAAAGGGTGGCTGTGGAGACCAGAAGAGCTATCTGGTGGGAGTGCTGGGAACCAAGCTAAGACGCTCTGGGAAAGCTGCAGGTGCTTTCATCAAACCATCCATGTCTCCATATCCAATAGAGCTTATTTGGACTCACTGTTCAAGAGCACATTCCATCATGTCACAGACATCAAAGAAGTAGGAGTATGAGGCAGCTCGTCTCATTACACCAAGTCAGAAAGCAGAGATCGATGGTGGTGTTCAGCTCACTTTCTTCTTTTTAATTCACTCCAGAACCCCAGCCCATGGGATCATAATACCCATAGTTAGGGTGACTCATCCCAACTTAATTATTTAAGTCTAGTACTCTGGCATGGACAAGTCTACAGGCTTGTCTCTGAGGTGACATTCAGTACTAACAATGAAGGCACAACTCTTTGAACCTCCAAGGACTCAAACATCCAGCGGAAAATCACAGAGCATAAGCTAGAAAGTTAGTGGTGAAGTGGCTGTACTGCTTAATGGCTTTTCTAAGCTGGCAGCCTCTCCAGGAGCATCCTCTGTACAAGTATCTGAGAAGTAATCCTTCTGTTCCTCTTAAATCCGGTTGGAGAAGATCTTTTTAAAAATGTGAAAATGAGGCTATTCTCAATGAATTGCACACCGCCTAGTAGATGTGTATGTGCTCTGTGAGATATCTCAAAAGAGAGACTGGTCATGTATGAAGTAGTCCTCCTACATAAAGCACAATTTAAATTATACTTAAATCATGTTTAAAATTGATCATATGTATTTTGTCAGAGTAGAAAAGAAAACAGAGATTTTGCTGCTCTATGAACATCCCATCAAAACTCATGCTGGTATTAATTGGCACTGTGAGGTATACAGAGGGTTGAAAAGTAACCCAGTTATGGATTATATTCTAGGAAGAACCATGAAGAACTATTGGAGAACTATGAAAAAAGAAGAATCGAAGAGTAGAATTCAATTGGTAGAGTTTTGCCTAACATGTGTGAAGCTGAGTTTTATCTTTAACATCATATACAGCATGTATGATGAGTTGTACCTGTAATCTAAGCAACTGGGAGGTAGAAAGAGAAGGATTACATGTTAAAGATCATCCCTGACTATCTTGTGAGTTGGAGGTCAGCCTGTGATACGTGAGACCCTGTCTCAAGCTCATTTTCAAAACATTGAGACGGTAAGGTCTGGGACCATCAAGCAATGGGAATTGTGGTTTTATGAAGAAGAGAGGCCAGGACTAGGATGTTTTATGTTTTCATGTGACACCATGTGGAAGGCTGTGATTCTGAAGAGATCCAACCAGAAAACTAAAAAAAAAAATTCTTTCAACTGAAACTGCCTGACCTCAAACTTCCCAGATGTCAGAACGATGAGCCAACTAAAACTCCATTATTTATGTCAACAAAAAGTGAACCTTAACAACTTCTTATGGAACTTCCTTTCTTTCCTTGCTGTTGGTATTTTGCCAAGTTGGGAACTGGTGCTATAAATAAAAGGAATTCATGTTTATAGATGCTAAAGAGGTTAATTAAATGTCAGTACTCTTGAGTGAAGTCTCTTAGTACGGAGAGAACAAGTGTCTATGTATTTTAAAAGTCATGCTATTAACCGTTCGGAAATAACAATTATACTGAATTAGTATCCATCTGCTGTCTCATGAAAAAAGGAGCCTAACTGAACCCCACAATTCAGGGACTACAGTATTTATAAGAGAAATACTCCCTTAAAAAAAATAATACTTAGGTGGAGAGAGATTAACCTCAACACCTGAGTATGAGAGGCAAATCATATAATTCTCCTGCAGTTTGTAAGTATAACAGGATTTGGGTTCATTTTTACAAAATTGAGTTGAACAGGATAGGCATAGATGGGTCCATTAGAGTATTTTAAAATTCTAATTAATTAGCATTGGTCTTCATGATTAGACTTGTTTTTTTGTCTCCCTCCCACCCTCAATTTTCTCCTTTCTTCCTACAGATCCCTTTTCCACATTTACCCCTGGTTAAAATCAGTGGGTCACAAAAGTAATGTCAGCATAATTATATTTTTTATCCATGTCTAATATTGATAACACTGATACTAGCCCTGACAGTGTGAAGATGCATCTAGCAAATGGTCTTTTCTTAAACAAAATTATCATGTAGCTTGAGTCTGTATGAAAATTAGACACTGAAACTCCAAATCACAAGAGACTGCATCAAAGAAAACTGGAACCCGCCTACATACTGTGTTTGTAGTAGAGTGAAATTTTTGATTTGCAAGAGAGGAAAAAGAGAGAAGGTAGATAGAAGGCATTTATAGGCATCGAATTAACAACTGAAAAGAAATAATGACGGAGAAGTAAAAGTTAATGAGGTGAAGGAAATTGGACTTTATTGATTAACAAACTAACTAAGCAGGTAACTAACCATGAATCTATTTGGAATCAAGAACCTAAATAGGTTTCCAAGGAGTATTCATCAATAATGTGAATTTATTAAAATGAAAAGGGAATCCAGCTCATAAAGATTTGACTTTACCCTACAAAATTGTGCTTTGCCTGCCTTGTGCTATACATACCTTTCAAGGAGTAGCTTTATTTTAAATGATGCTTAAGCAAAAGTGCATTAGATTCTTTTCCTTTCTTGGAATAAACTGAGTTCCATAATGTCATCACTGTTTATAGCAATCGCTCCTGGGATGTAAGTATTTCTCAGAGCTTCACATGAACATAGTTCTTCTGCTCAAATGAGTATATAAGGCTGTGGGTTAAACCTTGCTAGATTACTGGATGAGGAAGAGTAACAAGAAAACAGATTAAAATGTCATGGCTTTGTTTTAAAAATATCACATTATTAAATGAGATTTTTGTGATTGAGTAAACATTAAGTTTTAATTCATTAACTTTTACTTCTCCGTCATTATTTCTTTTCAGTTGTTAATTCGATAGCTATAAATGTCTTCTATCTACCTTCTCTCTTTTTCTTCTCTTGCAAATCAAAAGACTTCATTGTGCTACAAACACAGTGTTTAGGCAGATTTCAAGTTTTCTTTGATGCAGTCTCTTGTCCTTTGGAGTTTTAGTGTCTAATATCCATACATTATGTTTCTCATGTTAAATTTTATAATGGTTTTAGAAAACAGTACATGTTGTTGTCATTGTCCTTGGTTACTCTCCAGAACTAGATGGAAAGACCTTTATGCTGTGGGCACCACACCCTTTCATTGCAGGACATATAGAGGCCGAGTTGGACAGAGCTAAAACTTCCTCCCTAGTGGCTATCTTTTGAGAGGTCGGTGAGAAGGAAAAACAGACACAAGAAAAAGAGACTGAAAATAGTACAGACTTTTGTCAGAGCCCACTATCCATCTGGGGTATCTATCTGTCACAAATGTGGAACAGTTTTCATTTTGGTCCTCAGCTGGCGTTGCTAAGGATAGCCAGTGAGTATAAAGTAAAATAGTGTTAAGTGGTCTATAAACCTCTCTCTCTCTCTCTCTCTCTCTCTCTCTCTCTCTCTCTCTCTCTCTCATTGAGGAAAGAAAACCCTTTATTTGATGGTAAGAGCGCAAACAAGTAGTCATTACAAAAGTCAGCTGAGTGGTTTCAGCCTGACGTCAAAAGACAAAGTAAACTATGATTTGCTACTGTATATAAGCATTTTCTCCTAATATCTATATTTATGCTATGACTAAGTGTCATAAGGACCAGAACTGTCTTTGTTTGAAAGAGGTTTATTGAAACTATAATTTTTTTAATTCATCAACAATAAAAGCTGTTAATTTATTGGTAAATGTTACCATAAACAGAAACTCACTGCATTATAGAATGCATAATAGTAAAATATAGAGAGATTCTTTTTCAAAAATCAAACCCATTGGGAGAATTAGAGAAAGGACTGAAAAAGCTGAAGGGTCTTGTGATCCCATAAGAACAACAATGCCAACCAACTAGAGCTTCCAGGGACTAAGTCACTACTCAAAGACTATACATGGACTGACCCTGGGCTCCAAGCGCATATGTAGCAGTGAATAAACTTGTTGGGGCACCAATGGAAGGGAAAACCCTTGGTCCTGCCAAGTTGGACTCCCAGTGAACATCATTGTTGGTGGGGGGGCAGTAATGTGGGGTGGATGGGAAGGGGAACACCCATATAGAAGGGGAGAGGGAGGGATTAGGGGGCTGATGGACAGGAATTCGGGAAAGGGAATAACATTGGAAATGTAAATAAGAAATACCCAATTTAATAAAAATGGAAAAAATTATATGATTATAAACTTTTCTTAATGGTCAACCATTATCAGCGGTCTGTGGGAGTTAGTGGTGGGAATCTAGGAAAATGAGTTATTCTAGTCCTTGAAAGCTAATTATGTGGCTTTGGTAAACTGCCACAACTTTTCAAAATGGCACTTTGCAAAGCAATGTAGCATATAGTTACAACCATTCACAGCAACAGAAAGTGTTTGGTGGGCTTCTTTGGAAGAAAAGTCATTAACAACTCATTAATAACTCAGCTGAGAGCCATGAGAGTGACAATATGTCAGGCCACTGATACAATAGTGGTCCAACTGTCGTGGGAGTGACAAACCACTTTATTATTCAATGTAAGGCCTGCTTCATAGGAGCAATTTATTTCTACTACCATAAGCCTGCTCAAAAGGCATGGCCAGGGAGGGCATATGCCCTAGATAAGAACTTACTACTAATTTCTTGGTCACCTAATTTATGTCATCTCACCAGGCTTAAACTGCCAAGCTGCATATGCCTGATGCTACAGCATCCTAGGAAATATGATTAATAATAAGCCCAAGTCCATTAAGAACACAAAGGATGAACATAAATGTAGATTATTCTCCATGAGAGTTGGTCTCCCTTCTCTGTTCATTTCTTTCAATATAACAATGTGAACTTGCATGCTCTTCTTTTTGTTATTCTTGTTGTTGACGGTGGTGGTGGTGGTGGTGGTGGTGGTGGTGGTGGTGAGTATGCAGGTGCATGTAGGGCCCATAAATTCAAATTATATTTCTTCCTTAATCTCTTTCCACAATATTTTTTGAAGATACAATCTTACAATGAATGGGAAAGTCACCAATTTTTCTTGTTTGGCTATGTAGCAAACTCCAGTGGTCCTCCAATTTCCACCTCCCCGCAGTTAAGCAGTGGGTTACAGGTATGAACCTACCATCAGCTCTTTAATGTGGGCTTTGAAGAGTGAACTCAGGTCCTCATGCTTACACAAGTACTTCACCAACAGAGCTAACCTCCCCAGCCAACCCGTGTTTTACATTTTGATTTATAGCCCAGGGGTACTTTATTTACCTTGAGGCCAATTATCGTCCAGCTGAAGTAAGATGTTTTAGAACATTAAGAAAAAGATAAAAAGATTAGCAGCCAA
Source organism: Rattus rattus (assembly GCF_011064425.1). NCBI lineage: Eukaryota > Metazoa > Chordata > Mammalia > Rodentia > Muridae > Rattus > Rattus rattus. The sequence goes on along the minus strand of NC_046163.1, from coordinate 14,809,494 downwards.
CGATGAAACACCAAGTTATGTCAACAAATAAAATAGATGCTACATCTGGAAATACTTCTCTCACTTCATGCACTGAATGCTCACGACACTGATAAAGCACAAAGAATGTTTGTTTTACAAGAAGAATAAATGTTTTTTATTTACTGTTCCATTATCAAGTAAAAAATACTTATCATAAACTTAAAGAAAGGCTAAAATATAACAAACTATGCACATGTAAACCAGCTGCTCTGTCAGACACTATTATGATTTTGATATAATTCATATAGCTAAATGTTTTATTCTGGTTGATAGCTTCTGAATATTTTAATTATTTTAAATTGTAATTCAATATGTTTCATAGATTTATAAAAGTGCCAAAGTTAAAATATTTTATACTTTATTTATTAAACTCGTTCATTTATTTGTGGGAAGAGAGTAAGAATGTACAGCACAGCACAGTGTGGGAGACAGAGGACAGCTTTCAGGAGTCAATTCTTTGCTTCCATCCTGGAGGTCTGGTGGACCAAACCCAAATCATTAGGCTTAAATGCAAGGATGTTACCTGGTTACCATCTCATATTTGATATCTTATATTGTGATTAATTTACGATACATTGAAAAATAAAAAGGTTTTTTTGGAAACAAATAGAAGCTATATTACCATGATTAAGTATCCCCCCAGCTTTGGTTACTGATTTTTTTTTAATTAATTTTAGCTCTATATCATAACAGTGAATGCTCAGATAGGACTCATATCAAAGACTTCATGTGATATTCAATATTCTAGCCTGGAAAGTAGAAATAGACAAAAATAATTCCAACGAAATCTTATCTCTAGTCAAAGGACCAGAAAGAAGGCAATCAGTTGAGGCATAAAACATTTTAACACTCAGTGCCCTAGTCCAGAACATCAGAGAACAGATAGAGGAGCAACTCTAATCAAGATCAAGAGTGCTGAGTGGGGAACATAAATATCTACGTGGAAAAGGCAGTTATGACACCACAGTATCCACAAGTACCATGGAGGAGAACCCAAAGCAAGCAAGTGGGGAGTCAGAATGTTCATCTTGATAGGGCAGGGATGCTCCCTGTTCACTCTCCCACCACACCACTGGAAAATCCATGGGGCAGCCTCCTATTCAGCAACCCAGAATGTCACTGTGGAGTCAGGACTGTTCCCTCCAGAAGGGGAGACCAGTCACAATGCTGCATTAACAGAGGCTGTGTTGGAGCAGAAAGAAAGGACCTCTACAGGGTGTTACAGGAGGCTGAATAGGTAGCAAAAGGTTGTTTGGTGTGTGTGTGTTATGACTTTATGTTTTATGTGTACATATATGTGTACACATGTGTGCTCATATGTTCTAGTACTCTCTACCTAGTCCTCAAGACAAGGTCTCTAAATTTTGATCTACATTGCAGGCCACGGCAATCCTCCTGTTACTGCCTCAGCTAGAACTGGAGTTATGGTCATGAAAGTGGGCATGGCCAACTTTTTTTTGTGGATGTTCAGGATCTGAATCCATAACCTCCGGCTTGCATGCCAAATGGTCATACCTACTAAGCCTCTTCCTAGCCGGGAAATGTGAATCTCTACACCTAACCTGGCAGAACAAGATAGCTCTCACCTTCTTCTGCTGAAAAATTATTAGAAAAATCCAACTGAAACAGGTGTTTGACTATAATCTGGAATCCCATAATTATATGAAAAAAATCAGGATTCACTCAGAACAAGAATATCTCAAGTAAAATCAAAAGCTACAATTGAAAGCTGCTCATACAAGGCTGGGAGAGCCATAACTACTAACACAGACTTCACAAAACTCAGCATATGACAAGTCCAGTCCACTACCAACATTTCTAAAACGAAAGTACAGCCAGTGACAATTTCCTGAAGAAAGATTCCAGCTTCCCATGCGGACTACAGAAGTTTCTGTCCCTACACGGGGAGCCTCGTCCCATCTTGCACTCTAGGTATCTTGAGCATCCCCATACTCTCTTACTGTGAATAAACATGACACCACTGAAGTTCAGACCAAGTCTGTCCTTTCCTCTTCCTTCTGTCCCTCTATGGCTACTTCTTAATAATCTAATAATCTAATAGCCACACCCAGTAAGATGGCTGCTTCTGCAATGACTCATAAGAGATAAGCAAGTTCCACATAAAGACTAGTGAGATGACTCAGCAACTGTAAGTGATTTTTCTAAATTGCACAAAGGTAAATAGAGAGTGCTGACTCCCTCAAGCTGTCGTCTAACCACACACACACACAACCACACACACACACACACAAACACACACACACACACACCACCACCACCACTACCCCTCCACCACCACTGTCACTAAAAAATTAATAATTCTAGAGAACCAAATGGAAGTTCTAGAAAAAAATAATAAAATGAAATTCTCATCCGAAAGACAGAAATGCATTTAACTAAAAATGAAACATTAAAAGTTGCATAGGTCAGTGGTTCTCAACTTGAGAGTTGAGGCCCCTTTGAGGATCAAACAACCCTTTCATAGGGGCCACATATCAGACATCCTACAAATCAGATACTGTATCAAAGAGTCACAGTATTAGAAAGATTGAGAATCACTTTTCTAGACCAAAGGTGAAGGGAAGCCAATAATCTCAGCACTTAGGGTGTGGCTATAGGAGAAGTAGAAGATCAAGGACATCTTCAGCTATACAGAGTTCTGACCAGCCTGTACTATAAGATATTGCTTCAAAAATTATACCTAGACAATGAAGAAAGAAAAAAGAGGGGAAGGTAAGGAAGATGAGAGGAAGGAAAGAAGGACTCCATCTAAATAGCTTAAAGAAAACAGAAAACAGTCAGAAGACACAATAACCAAAGGCCAAGAGCTCAGAGATGCACAGGGTTGTAATAACATTCCCAGCATTCATTTCTCAGAACTCTGAAAGGGACGGTGAAAATGTCAGGCTGAGCATGCAGTGATGATGTCTGAGAACTTAGCTGGCAAAAGATGCAAAACAACAGATTCCAGAACCAGCAAATTTCATTGGCTAGGACACCTAATTAAACCCAACTAAACTTCAGCAACCTGGAGAGAAGAACCAGAGGCCAAGGCACTTACTGCCCATACAGAAGTCCCAACTTCATCTCCAGCACCCATATGCACACACACAGTAGTGCATATGCATACACAAATATAGAAATAAAATATTTTTAAAATCCCAAGAACTCAAATTAAATCAAATAAGTTTCAATCAACTAGAAAATAAACCACCTTTTATAGTCAAACACATTGAAAGAAGTCACATCTTTCTTTGGAAGCAAAACTATTAACAATAATAAAATAAACCTCATTGTGGAGACCAGACTGAATTATAGAAGTTGTGTAAGTGTTGGAGGAAAAGGGCCTTCTTCCCAGAAGCCAGTGTCCTGCAACAGTAGGGAGAACAGGAAGATACTCTTTGATAAAGAAAAAGGAAAAACTTTGTCACCAGTAGAAGAGATAAACTAAAAAAATTTCTCTGTAGACCCAGGTCATAAAAGAATGTCAGGGGGGTAAAGAGATAACTCCAGCTGTTGGGGATCCAGTTCTCCAGCACCCTCATTGCCTCTGGAGACACCTGCAATACAGAGACACACAGATCAGACACACGCAAAGAAAGACAGACAGAGACAGGCACACAGAGAGAAATAAATAATAAATATTTTCGGGACAGAATCTCAGAAGACTGAGAGAGAGAGACAGAGGGTGGGGGAGGGAGGGGGAGGGGAACAGACAGACAGACAGAGAGAAAAGTGCATGATAAACCAAAGGGCTTTCCATTGTCCCTTTTGTTTTCCAAATTATGTCTGTTGGCTGAGGAAGAGCTTGTCTCTAATATGCTTTAGATATTCATATGAATGTATATCAGGAAATGATTGCTGTTAATGGAGGAAAGACAAGGGACAGAAGAAATAATGATTTTATACCTCACCCAAACTTCAAACTGTTAATCCAGGACACTCATGAAACATGACAATATAACCCACAGAGGAAGTGCTGAGAGCGCTATAAAAAGAAATCAACACAAAAGAACTATAGGTGAGGGAGGATTATAAAGTTGTTTGAGAAGAAAGAAAAAGGGAAGCAGAAATACTAAAGCATACACATTGAATTTTTTTAAAAAATGCAAGCAGTGGTGTATTCATAATTAAACTAAACAGAAATTGCTTAAATGAAAAAAATCAAAAGATGTACGGGAAGGGTAGATTAACAACAGCAAGCACATTTTGAAAATAAGAACTCACTTCAAGGCTGGAGAGACAACTCTTTGGTTAAGAAGTCACTGCTCTTGCAGAGGAGCGGAGTTCAGTTCCAGTACCCACAGTGGGCAGCTCACATCTGCAGGTAACTCCAGCTCCATGGTACTGAGCATCCTACTCTGAGCACACATATAACAGACATATATGTAGTTTAAATTAAATAATCTTTCAAAAAAAGAACCCACTTCAAATACAACAGCATGTATGCACTGAGAAATGCACAGAGACATACCATGCAAACTTTAATGAAAATGAGCATAAACTTTGAAATAAAGAAGGTCCTCTCATACAAGGAAACCAAAATTACATCCTGCAAACATCCAAGCCTCTGATGTGCCTTCCAAACCCTGTAGGTCCCCATACCAGCAGCCCTCCTCTTTGTCAGAGTCCCTCTGTCCTCAAGACTCTGGATTCCAGAGTCTTGCAAATAAAACTCTTATTCGTGTTTGCTTTTATTTCATGAAATAATCTCCTGGGCAAACATTGCCAAGTCCACATGCAGGGGTATCCAGTTTCAGATATCCAGCAGGTAAGATACTGTGCCAGTGGCCCACCCCTGGTTGTTAGGTAGCCTCCCAAAAACGCTGTTCATCATAAAACAGGAGTAAATTTTTAAGAGCTTTATTTTTTATTGTGATAGACATCTTAGTTCTTATTCATTAACTAACATATTAATTCACTTTACATCTCAATCACATCCCACACTCCTCTGAGTCTCCCACTCACAGAGGCCCTCCTTCCTCCCCTTCTCCTCTGAGAAATGCATGCGTCCCCCCTGAATACCAACCCCAGCATCTCAAGTCACTGCAGGACTAGGTACATCCTCTCCCCCTGAGGCCAGACAAGGAGCCCAGTTAGGGGAACAGAACCTACAGGCAGGCAACAGAGTCAAGAGTTTTATTTATTGTTATTTAGGGGTATATGTATGCGGCTATGTGGGAATATGTGCATGTATGTGCAGGCACTCTCAGAGGCCAGAAGGCTTCAGGTCTCCTGAAGCTGAAGTTAGACAATGGTGAGCCTCTCAACATGCGTGCTGGAGACCAGAATCAAGTCCTCTGTCAGGGCAGCATGTGAGCAATCTCTCTAGCCCATAAAATATGCTTACTGTTCATGTATGTCTTTGCTCAAATGGACTATGAATTCCTAAGACAGGCAAGTCTTTTGTGTTTATCTCTCTAGGCACTTTTCTGTTTGTAGTTACTATAGATTTTAATGTTTAATAAATAGCTTCAAGGTAAAATGAATATATTTAAGTATTTGGAACATGACTTAAAGCAACATTTAACTATATGTTAGGCCAGAATATTCCGTGTATTAAATTACTGAAACTTCACCTAGTAGTGGACTGCCCCAGCATTATTTGTTTGAAAATATCGCTGAGTAGCCAAAATATTGAAGGATAAACAAAAGCTCCCAGAATTTGGATAAGTTCATTAGCGATAAATGTGAGCCAATCGATCCAGGTGCTCCACTCTTGATGAAAATCACATATTTCAGAATCAATCTTTTAATGAACTGATAACTTAGTAAAGTTCTGTTTCTCTCAACAAGCAGGGCACAAAGTCAGAAAACACATCGGGCATATGAATTAGTGGAAATTTATCCTCAAAAAATTGAAGCAGAAGGGTCATGTTTCAGAAATATAATTTCTATCAGATATGATTTAGTAAGTGAGCGAGCATTTAGCTCTTTCTGACAGTCAAACTTACCCCTTCTTGGAAACTGGAGCCCCGAGGAAGGAAAACTGCACATCACACATCAGACCTAAGTTACGCTCCTTCTTCTCAATTATGTGTTGTGAACTGTGATTCAAAATTATATGTCCGAGAGTCCAGAAACAAATTACTTACACACCTTAAAATTCACATCATGCGGAGTAGCATGATGAAACCCCACACTGTTCTATTGTTTCCCACCCCTGGTGTAATTTGCCTATCCCTCTGTTCTGTCTATCCAGCAAGACACTCTTCACCCCGCTGAGTTTTAGGGACTGTCCTGGTTTGCTCTTCTGTTCCTGTACTAAAACACTGACCCAAAGCAATGTTAGGGAGGTGTTCTCTAGCATGTAAGCTACAGTCCACCATCCAAAGAAGCCAAGGCAAGAAGCTGCAGGAGCTGACGCAGACAATGCTGTTTACTGGCTTCCTTTCCAGCTCATGTTCAGGTACCGTTCCTGTACAGGCCAGATCCACTTGTGCAGGGATGGCACTGTCTACAGTGGGAAAGTGCATCAATTGGCAATTAATAACATGCCACGGGGCCAGTCTGTTCTGGGGACTCCTTCAGCTGAAGTTTTCTCTTTCCAGGTGATTATAGTTCTGTGTGTAGTGGGCATCTAAAGCTCCCTAGGACCTTTGAAAGGTGCCTTGAGAGGTTCAAACAGACGCATGTCAACTATGTGATTTTCAGTAGAGGTCTTGTGGATTCCTGACAGACTCAAATCTCAACATGCATGAGGATGCCTTTGAACTTTTCATCATCCTGCATTTAACCCCACCAAATGCTGTCATTACAAGCATGCAACGACACACCCAATTTGTGAGGTGCTGGGGATAGAACCCTGTCCTCTGTGCTTGCTAGGCAAGCATGTACCAACTCAGCATCAGTCAGGCTTCACATATAACTTCTTAATTCATTTGTTGACTCAAAAAATTAGAGAGAATCAATAGGTGCATACCTGTGATCACAGAACTCTGGAGGTTGGAGGTAGGAAGACTCGATATTCAAAAACAGTTTTGGCTAAATGGTGAGTTCAAAGCCAGCCTTGACTAACCAAAACCTTGAATCAAAACAGGAAAAGGCTATATACCTGGGCATTGGAGACACCTAAAAGACCGAAAGGGGACTAGGTTTCCTAGATGATTTGAAAATGTGATATGTCCTCATTCGTTTTGTTCTTGGTAATAAGGCTGCGACAGAATAAGCTAACATGGGACAAAGCCAGTGATAAGTGTCAGTGTAGAAGAAAGTAGTCAACGTTTTGCATGCTGGTAACTTCACATTGAAAATCTACAGCATTAAAGGCCAAGTAAGCACAATTCCAGCCTGGACTTAAGGTGAGCTAGGCACATAGCCTCGATCCAGTGGACAAGTGCCACAGGTTAGACCTATAGCTGCAAGGCCTGTGGGGAAAATACTCTCCCCCAATGGGATTAAAAATCGAAGATCCTTGAGCACAAATGCTCTTGTTGTCTCTGTGTTTTATTTTTTATTTCGTGTGTTTCTGTGGTTCCCCAGGAGATCTAATTAAAATACAAGAAGCATAATAAATGTGAAATATTTCTGCAAAAATGTGTTTGGTTCTTAAGCAACAGGGCAACTAAAGCAGAAGGAAAAAACCAGTTCCATGTAAGGTGTCAATCATTAGAGAAGAGTGGGAGTTCCCTGCCCATTAGGCTGGGGAGGAAGGGGTGCCTCTCAGTTTGGGCAGTCCTGAGAGCGGTCACAAATCAGGGCAAAAGGCACTTCAGTGATTTGTAATTTAGCAATTATTTTGGAAGGGAAATGATAGGAAAACCACTGGCTTGGCTAGAAAAGGACCCAAGCTGAGCTTTGACCAAACAGTATGAATTTGTTAACAAATGTTAAAAATTACCTGTGAAATTAAAATATGATTACATGTTTTTCTTCCTCCTGTTCCTTCCTTCATGACCTACCACGCTCTCCCTGCCCCATGTTGCTCTCCTCAAGGTCACACCCTCTATTCTTTTAATTGTTGTTAATGTCTTTGTGTATGTCTAAGGATTTATATTCCTAAATATGTAAATACAACTTGTACTACAAGTTATTGGATTACATCTTTGTTTTCAGGCCTGATCATCTGGTGTTGGATAACAGATTGTAAGCTCTTCCCTGTCTCAGCCGTCCTCAGTTGTCTCTAGTGCTTGGTCTAGCGATAAGGCCCCATGATAATTCCCCAGCCTTGTTAGCATGTGTATTGGTGTGAACCTTGTTCAGGTCTTCTTTATGTAGCCACATTGTTGAGAGTTCATGGTTATAGCATCTCTGAAGTTTCTAGAAGCCAAACTCACTCAGCAAATGTCAGTTTCCCCAGTTTTTACACCCTTTCTACCCTTCTTCTATTATGATCCCTGGGCATTGGGTGTAGTAGTTATGTTGTAGATTTATCAGTTGGAGCTGAATGTCACAAGGTCATTTGTTCTCTGCATTTCTATTGGCTATGAAACTCTGTGCTGGATTCCATATTTTACAGTGAGAAGACATTTCTTTCATTTGGGGTGAGACCTATACTTATCTCTCAGTATATAAGCATAAGTATTAGGATGGAGTTAGGAAGTAAACTGATTTAGTAAATGGTGGTTGTAAGTTCTCTTTCAAGATTCATGACTTCAAAAGCTTGACTAGGTTTCCAGTGTTATTCATGATTTCCTTTCTGTGCAGGCCTTAAGCTCAATTAGAGAGTTGTTGGTTACCACTAAGGTATGCATGGCACTATTTCAGCCTGAGGGACATTATGCCATCCCGGTCATTGTTTTAGTTCATTAACATCATAAACCATGTAGAACTATTGGTTGCTTCATGATTGTGTGTATGCATGTGCATGTGTGTGTATACCTATGAATGTGCACATTAATGCAGATTCTCTCAGATGCTTGAAGAGGGCATTGGACTTCTTATGGAGCTAGAGTTACAGGCAGTTGTGAGTTTCCCCTTGTGGGTTCTGGGAACTAATCTCAGAGCCTTCACAATAGTAGCATAAGCCAGCCCCTGGAAGTATGGATTTTGTAGACATCTTCTACCATTTGTCACAGTTCACATATGACCATAATAACTGTCATTTCAACATGGTAGTACTCAGCTGCTTAAGAGTGTTGAAACAGCAGACACTTGTTCCAAAATGTACCTGAGAGATCACAGCTGAAGGACACCATGTTCTTACCACTTTGCAAGACTGAGAAGGCTACTATAGAGGTTACAGATGTAAACCCTGGAAAACAACGTGTATGGCAGTGACCAGCATGAGGTATCTGTGAGATTTCTCTCCATTTTTTTCAGGGAATAAGAGAACATTTTCACACATTTGAAAACAATTTTTCAATTTTTTTCACATCTTTTGATTGAAAAACAAGCAAACAAACCCAGGATGTGTTGCTCTGTTCCCAGCACTTTAGACATCTTTGGTTTCGATGCTGTGGCGATAGCTCATTTAGTAAAGTACGTTTTAGGCAAGCATGAAACCCAAGTTTTACCTCCAAATAAAAATGCTGGCATAGTAGTGTGCCACCTAATATTCTGTAACTCTAAATCTTAAAGTATGTTCCACTTTATTCATTTTTATGTATAACACATCTGATGTGGGGATTTAATTCTTGTCTATATATGTGTTTTTGAATACCTCCATGTAGCAATAAATAATAATGTGTTGTGTCTAAATTCTACTTAAAATTGATACCTTTTCTATAGAAGTAAAAATGAAAAATTTGATAATTTTTCTAAAGAATTTTATTACCAATGAAAATCTCTTCTATTTTGTTAATTAAAATATAGATATATACATCCAATTTTAAAAATAGATGGCAATGTGGTTCAGAGGATAGAGGCACTTGGTGCTAACTCTTAGGACATGAGTTGAATCCCTCAGGACCCACATGGTGGAAAAGAAGAACTGACTTTTTCATGTTTTCCTTAACCTTACATGCAAACTGTGGCATGTGCATGCCTAGACACACACACACACACACACACACACACACACACACACACCACTAAATAAACAAATACATAAATAAATAAAATATAATAAAATATTAAATATACTTCAGAATCAAGAGAGATGGCTCAGTGATTAAGAACAGCGGCTGCAGAAGCCCAGGCCCAGGTTTGGTTACCACGCTCCTTTTGGAAGCTCACAACTGCCTGCAACTTCAGTTTCATGGCACCTGCCATCCTCCTCTGGCCTCCTTATGCATCAGATATACATGTCATTCACAGGCATACCTGCAGGCAAAGCATTCTTGCATACAAAATCAAACTTCATAACTATTTACACATACAAACACACACGTATGTGTGTGTGAATAATTATAAAGAAAATAGACACACATGGCAAATATTTGCTAAACATGAGAGTGTTCTTTGAAGCTTCACATTCTCCATGCATGTTTCAGTCTCCCTGCTTTTTTCCAACATATGGATGTACACACATGCACACATGTACAGATAATTCTATGAATAAGACTTTCTGTCCCATGATACCTGTGGCTAAGTTTTGATCGACCCATTTTGGGCATTTCACTTTAGAATTCATTTTCTGTCACTGCCTTACTCGTGTTAGCTCTTTGATTTCTTTAATCAGGAGTATTTGAAGAATGAGTGAGGAAAGAGAAAGAAAAAGATGAGATTAACATAAATTGACTTTTCTTATTCCTGGAAATGGTTTTTGAGAGTAAAATTGTTGGAAATTGAGGCTGCTTTAGTTTTGTTTGAGTTGCTGTGACAAATTGTCCTGAATAAAAGCAGCACAGAGGACAAAGGGATTTACTTCAGTTCACAGTTCTGGTTTATAATCTGTTATTGTGGAAAGCCAAGGAACCTGAAGCCACCAGTCACATCATATCCACAGTCAGTAGCACAGAGAAATGGATGAACATACACTCATTAGCTTGATTGGTTTCATTGTGTTCAGCTAGACTGTGCTACTCTCTTATGTTTCAAAATGTATTACTTAGTAGGCTGGGTCACCACTTACTAATTCCTTTAACTAACTAATTAATTAATCAATCAAACACGCCCCCCCCGACCGGTGTGTCCACAGGCCAACCCAATGTACATAATCCCTCACTGAGACTCCCTTCTCAGGTGATTCTCGGTTGTATAAAATAGATAAAGTTGACCACTACAGAAGTAAAACAATCTACTGGTTCTTAGTTTCTATACATTACAAGCTGAAAGCTTCTATCTTAAACACTACAACTCTACCAACCTTACCTCTTTATACATTGGTATGAAGCTGTAGCTTTTACGAATACACAATAGTAGCTGGAAGCACAGGATTTCAACTTTACTATTCAAAAGCTTGCAGAAAATGTTGCAAATAGTCCTGACACAGGCATTGCAGTTATATCAGTGACAGGGTATGATAATATAAATTTCTTGTCATCGAGCTCCAGGGTGTATGCATATATCTTTGTCTAAGGAACAATAAGTTTAAAATACTTAGAAATGCCACTCTTAAATTGCTGATAAAGTTATAAAGTTGCCTCTGTTCATAACTATGGTGGCAGAACTTTATGTACATGTGCTTACACATGCATGCAATTGCTCATGAAGTCCAGAGGTCAACACTGAGTGTCTTCGACTATCATTTTTCCTTTTATTTTTGGGATAGGTAGAATTTTATTATACCTGGAGCTCACCCTTTTGATAGGCTCACTGGCCAATGAGCTTCCAGAATCATCCTGTTTCTACCTTTCCAGTGCTGGGATGAAGACTGTGAACCACTATACCTCTCACATGGGTGTTTGGGATCTAAGCTCAGGTCTTTATACATGTAAGGTAAGCCCTTTACCCACTGTAACATTAAAATATTTTTTCAATGAGCCATAGGATAAATTTTTTATTTGACCATGTGTCTTCTTAGTCTATAATTCTGTAAATGTTCTATGCTGTTTACATATAGATATTGTTCAAGTGCTGTATGAACAATTCAATGTCTCATAAGAAAATGTGTATCTCACTATCTGGACTTCAAGTGGGTTTCATCATGTTCTAAAAAGTAGAAAGGTATCAAATTGAAAGTAAGTAGATTAAGTAATGCACCAAGTACACTGCTCACTTCTAAACTATGCATGTCTGCACACATTTGTCTGATTGGAGTGAAATAAAATCAGCATATCATCCCGGGTAACATGTTTGTTACATAACGCTTTCTTTTTCTTTTTCTTTTTTTTTTCGGAGCTGGGGATCGAACCCAGGGCCTTGCGCTTGTTAGTCAAGCGCTCTACCACTGAGCTAAATCCCCAACTGCTTTGTTACATAACACTTAATCTTGGATTTCCTTATAATTTATTTGCTGAAGAAACTGGATCATTTGTTGCAGGAGTTTCCAATAGTCTGTATTACTGATTGCTCTCTTTATTCTATTTAATGTCCACTAATAGCTAGAACTGGATGTTTGACCCATGCCCCCACCAGTGGGAACCCAGTTATTTGTAGGGGTCGAGGGGGACCCATACCTGTGGGAGAACGGGAGAGAAGGAGGAGCAAGACCAAGCAGTGTCCTTGTCAAGGTCTGTTTATTGAGAGGAATGTACAGCATTTAAAGCTCTGAAGCAGGAATTGAAGCAGGAACTGAAGCTTAGGGCGGGGGGAGTACTGGGTAGTGCCCAAGGACATAAGGTGAATCATTAAACTGCAAGATGTCCTCCTTAGACACTGAGGCAACAGTCTTCCAGGGACAAGTTCTTTCTTTGAAAAGGTCAAGCCCTTCTCAGGAATCTGACTAGTCCGGCAGTCTGGTCCCCGACAGACCCAATTCAAGTTCGATATTATTTTTTTTAGCAGCTCTCCTAAAAACGTTAAAAAAAAAAAAAAGGTAAAATTTCACATTTACATTAGGAAGCGTGTGATATTTGGCTGCCTTTTACTGCATGCTAATGATTTTTATGATCACTGCTTAGATTATTTTGTTACTTTGTAATCTTGTAATCTGTGTATGTGTATACAATGTGCCATTTGTGTGTATGTACGAGTAAGCATGTGCCTATCCATGAACAAGGCCACAAGTAACCCCATGTTGGGCATGTAGAAGTCAGGAAAACTCGGGAATCAGTCTTCACTTCCAGCCTTGCTTGAAGTGTGACCACCTTATTGTTTCTACGCTACTTTTACCAGTAAGTTTGGTTTGTGATATTTCATGATTTACTTGTCTCGGCCTTCTATCTCACTTCAGGAACACTGGTACTAGAGACATGAGCAATACTACATAAGGTTTTATGTGGGATCTGGGGACTAGAAGTCATATCCTCACACTCAGTGCTTGGAGCCATCTCCTCAGCCCATCATAATGGGTTCAGTTGCAGTGTTTCTCAACAGTAAGAATTTTAGTAGGTTGTCTGAAGCATATGCCAAATTTAATGATATAAAAAAACTCAGAACTAAATTGGTTAACACCAAGAACAATGTGCATCTGACTACTGCAGTGACGTAGACCTGGGAACAGCTAAAAGGATGTTGGGATTAAATCCTTCACTTCAACCAGCCATTAGCAGAAGCCTTGCCTGGCTCCCATGAAGCCCCTTTCTGATGCTCTAGGCTTTCTTTGTTTCAAATAGAAGAATCCTTCACCTCCATTTATGGTCCCTGAAAAGAGCAGAAAATTTTTGCCTACAGACTCAATTTTGCTCTAATTACCTCAAGAATCTATAAGAAATTTAAGAGCCCTGGTATTTTAAAAAAAATAAAACTAGAAGAGAGAATTGAAAGACTGAAGAGGGGAGAAAGAGTTCATATCAGATTTCCAAGGGGGGAAAGGAAAACAACAACAACAACAACAACAACAACAAAAGCTCTATCTTTACATTTGTGTACATTAGACCAAGGGTCATACCATATCTGCTGTCTTTCGTAAATGTGGAATACTTCATTTTTTTCCTTTTTTTTGTTTTAATGCATGAGGTGGTTGTGTGTGTGTGTGTGTGTATGTATGTGTGTGCATGTGTGTGTGTGTATGTGTGTGCATGTGTGTGTGTGTGTGCTCACAAAACTGCAGCATGCACATGTCACAGTGTATGTTGAGATAAGAACACATCCTTTCATGTCAATACTTGATTTTCATTTTATTTGAGCCCGTGTCTCTTTGCTGTTGACTGCTGCTAATACAAAGCTATTTGGCCTATGAGCTTTGAAGATTCATTCTCATCATCATCTCTCTCTCTCTCTCTCTCTCTCTCTCTCTCTTCTGGTGTTTTGCATTCAACTCTCCATGCTTGCACAAGTATTATCATTCCACATTTTATATCTCTTCTTAATGCTATCTTTTTATATTTCCTTTAAAAGAATTCTGTTTCCTGATAAGGCAATCTAGAATATATATTATGATTCTTCATGTCTTCACTTCCCAAGTGCTGATATTTCAGATTTGTACCACATGCCAAGCTAATGTTGTGTTCAAGATCAAATCTTCATGTATGCTGGCAAACACTCTACCAACTGAACTATGTCTTCAGTCCTGTTATATTTAAAATTATGTTTTTGATGAATTGTATGATTCTGTGATATCTATACCAAAGCCCTCTCTGTGTTCGTTAAAGAATACCCTTCAGGGCTAGCATTGAATTACTCCAGGCATGGTGGTAAAATTTTCTTGGCAACCACTTACAACCATATTACAACACTTACTGAAATAATAATAAAGACCATCAGAGAAGCTGAATTCTGTATACAAAGTTATTTCCTTGAGAAATTCTCATTAATCACCAGTGGAAATTGATGGAGTTGTCAACAAAATTACTTCTCCACATATACAACTGAATCAAAGTGCCCAGCATACAAGACAATCAGAGCATCCCTGGGCTGGTAACATGAATTCTCATGCTATAACTAATGCCCAATGACTTTTGCAAATGAAAAAAAGACAAAGGGTCAACACAAGAACCTGAATGCTAAGAGCATATGCTTGAATTTCTCATGTTCCATGAAGCCTTCACCAAGTGCTTTGTCTTTATTAGTTTTTCCTGTTCTGTAAACTCCCCTAATACTCATAACTCCCGTAATTCTGAAATATTGAATGGCTCACTGTTCAATATTTAATTGTACACAGGCTTGTATTTCTGGCTCATTGCTTCCGACCTAATAGCTAAATCACTCTCTATTTTTGCATACATGCTCCATATGTTTCAGCCACGATGAATTCTCCAAGCATCTCTAAGCTTACGCATGGCATGTGCTCTCTTCTGTGCTTTTCAGTAAAGTGTTAGAGAGGCAAGCACCATCTTCCCATGATGACTGATTGTTCCCAGTGTTCCAGGGTCTTGTTTAGATGTGACCCCTGTTCAAAAACTTTCCACAGACATAGACTGTACAAACCAGGGCTGGCTGTGCCCAGGAGTACTTGATTAGCAAAACGAACTTGTACACATTTTTGTGAACTGTATTGTTTTTGCTTTCTTTGTTTGGATTTTTTTGGTGTTTTGTTTTTTTATATTTTTTGTTTTGGTCTTATTGGTCTATTTGCATTGATTTTCATTTTTGTGTTTTTGAAGAAGTTTATGGTTTCCTTTTTGCTTTGTATTCTCTTTTGTTTCTTTTCTGTTTTAAAGTGTGTGTGTGTGTGTGTGTGTGTGTGTGTTTGTGTGTGTGTAAAGAACAAAGCTGAGTGGGTAGAGATGTGGAAAATAACTGCTATGTTTTGGGGGCAAAACAAGATTGAATATATTGTTCAAAAATTAACTCAAAATAAATAAAATAGTTATTCATTCTGAGTGTCAAAGTCTCATGCACATGCCAATGAGGTAAGCAAAGTACATTCTCAGATGTCTGAATATTTGTTTCAAGAAAAGATTAGATCCTGAGGGCTGGAACTTAATCAGTATTTTGATCCAATAGTAGATGTATTTATTTCCTTTTAGTAGGCATGATAATACCATGGTAAAGGCACATTAGGAAAAAGGGGTTGGCTCACAGTACAAGAAAGGTACAGTCTTCTGTAAAAGGGCTCCAAACCTTAGCTCAGCTGACTCCATGACGAAAGCACTGTTCATCCATCATAACTCAACACATAGACAGCACCCACTGAAATGAAAACGACCAATCCATCAAAGTCCAGAGTTTTGGGAAAGTTCCTAAATGTACCAACCTTGCTTTTTGGCTTCCATAGTTCTGCTTTTAACTAACTATTCTTATTTTATCAATCCAGAAAGTGTGTGTGTGTGTGTGTGTGTGTGTGTGTGTGTGTGTGTGTGTGTGTGTGTGTGTGTGTAAAAGCCCACCCTGAGAAAGGATAGAGGCTTGTTTGGGAGTCCCAGTATCCATTGTACGTGCCAGCCAGAAAAGGACACTGTATCATAATTCTGGGGACCTGTATTTATGAGCAGTTTGAGATACCTCATATGAGTGCTAGAAAATAAGCTCTTAACCACTGAGCCATCTTTACTGCTCTTTTGGATATGTTACTGAACTCTGAAAATATACTCACCAGACTCTTCGCGCTTCAGGGAATTGAAGCATGTGTTTCCTTACCTCATGCCTGTCTTAAGATCTCGAGATTACATACATTACGGACTTTAGTTAGAGAAAATAGAGACATATTTAGATTAATATTTGATCTCTATTCTCAGAAATGCTATGTGTTTCTTCTCCCCGTTGATTTCATTCTAACACAGCTTCAGCTAGTGCTTCTGGATACCCTGTATTTTGTCTTTCATCACGAGTGTCTAAAACAGTCAGTAATTCAGAGAATTATCTGTCTTTTAAAATTCTTTTTCCTCTGCTGTTTCTTACCTTCTCTAAAAACCTTGGGGACACAAAAGAGGCTACCTATACCATTTTATTTATCTCTCCTTATGGAGAACCAAGCCAGGCATGTCTGCCAGTTAATAATCAAAAAGAAGAAAATTGAAACTAGCATTAAGACCATACTTTCTCAAAATAGTCACTTATGATAAGCATTGCTGTGTTACTATAAAGTTTCATTTTTAATGTAATAGTCTAAATATGAAAATTGTTATTTACTCTATACCAAATGCCTAGGGTTATGGGTAGGAAGGTCAAGTAAGTTGACAACAATGTGCTTAGGAGAGCTAAGTGTGAAAATATCATATGAACTATTGTTAATCATGGAATCATTCTTTATGTGCAAGTAAATCTTTTGACTATGAAGAAAAACCTGCCGTGCATTTATTCATTATTCTCAAGACTCTGGGGTCTAGACTTACTATAGGTTATTATTTTCTTATTATTTTCCTCTTCTCTTTGGAGTAAGAATGTCTTTCTCTTTTGTAAGAAAGAAACAAGAGACATTCTTAATAAAAACAAAAGGAATTAGAAGGTGCTATCCAATATTTGTGTCACCATTCTGTGTTGGAAGCTTATTAGGTTTGAAAATATCAAAGAGTTTTGAGTCCCAGGATACAGCAGACTTTCAGTTTCACTTGGGTATAATTTAAGTAATGTTTATGTCAGACTATGAACTTCAGACATTATAGGTGATACTGAAACAAGGCCATTTTGGACACTGGGATAGAAAGACTGCAGTTTTATTTTCTGAAGCACATGATATTGTGAACACTAAGGGAAGAATCCTGTGGTCTATGTATTCTTGTGCCCATACAAAAATGATGAGAATGGGTTGTGGACTGAAATCCTAACCACCAAGGTAATGATATCAGTAGGAAGAACATGCCACAAGTAGCTAGGTTGCAATTAGAATATGGGTTATTATTAAAGAGGCCACAGAGAACAGAGCTGTTAACTTTGCTAAATAAGGATACCGAACTTATCACCAGTCAAATGGAACATTAAAGTTGTCTCTGAATTGATCTGGAAATTTTTAGCTCTCCAGAACTGCAGAAATAATTCTGTTATGGAAAGGTATGGAGTCCAAGGAGGAACTTAAGGGGGAATGTCCTTTCAAGTCAGAGTTTACTGGAAGAATTATTAATGCCAGACAGACAAAAGCATAGCAGAGGCTCTAAGTAGAGTTCAGGCCAATGAGACAAAACGGGGTTCCTTGTCATAGGACTCAAGGAATGCAGACTGTGTGTCACTATGTACCCAGACTCCTGGCTCCTGGGTTGCAGAGGGAGGGAAGGGAATTCCAGGGAAGAAATATTCTTAAGTCTGGTGACTTAGGGTCTATAACTTCCTCAATGGTGTGAGAATGCACCCACCATTATCCTGGAACCTGGATTCCTGGGGCGTTGGTTAGATTGTTAGGGATTCACAGACTCACCCTTCTCTTTGAAGACATGTGGGCATGGCCTAAATACTGTAGCTGTAAACCTAACGGTATTTAAAAACTTATTCAACTGATGGTACTGTATTAGAGTAGCCTGAGTGGACCAAACACTCATTCGATCCCTTTTCCTAAGTGCCTAATATGTGTTTGAATTATGTTGGGTCTTACTTTAAGTAAAATTAAAACTGCACGAGATATTCTATATGCAAGCACACTCATTTTAAACATTTTAATCTCCGGGTATTGTGCCTGTTTGCGAGCCCCAAGAGACCATAAAGGAGCCGATTCCGATGCAATCACACTAGGGTCTTTTTATTCAAGCTCGAACTTGGACTCACCAATGACCCTGATGCAACAGAATGGAAAGGTGAAACCCTGAGTCCTCCTCAGGGTGAGCTTTTATAGGAAATGGCATGCAAGTGGCGGAGGGGTCTAGCCTGGCACACATCTGATTTGGGGGTTATTATGAAACTTTGTTGCCCTTTAAAATAATTGGGTGGTGTTGGTATTCAAACCATAAACTCGACTTCTGCTTTCCTCCAGATGGTTGCTAGGAAGTGAAGTGCCACATAACTTGTAACCTGGAAACTGGTGCCAGTTTGTTCAACTTTAGGTCAGGTTCTCTAAGATGATATCCGAAGCCAAGATCTGTCTCACAGGTAGGATTTAAAGGGAATGTCTAGCATAGATTTGACATAATGTGAATTCTGTCAACACATTTTAACCAAAATATATATTAGATATTTGTAAAAAAAAATGAAATTAAAAAGATGGCAGCCATATTTTCATGAATGGATATTGACTTTTCTACTAATTTATGGATCTACTCTTTGCTTCTTCACTCTTCATTGTACAAAAGTCTGGGCTCCATCTCTCCCTGTCATTTACATTCTAGAATCATAGGTTTCAGTATTAAGGCAAGGTCATTCTACTCATATCGTAGTTCCCATAAGTATTTTTTTCATTTAATCAGAAAATATAAGTTAACAGGATCTTGTGAAAGTGTTCCAAGAAACTTCAAGGGAGAACTAGTCTGTCGTCACATTTATAAAGAAGGATTTATGGACATACCATGCATAAGCAACACTTATTTCTGTGGGATTTGCTGAGTTTTTTGCATTCAGAGACCTGAATTTATCTTTGCAGTATAATCCAATCCTAACACTGATAAAGGAAACCATTAGCTCGCCTCATCCCTGCTTAAAAACAGAATTTATATGCAACAAAAACACCATTCAGAAGTGTGTTTAGGACTGATTGTATCTAAAAACCACATGAGGTAGTTCTGAAAATTAAATCACATCCATGCAGAACTTTCTCCATTTGCATTCGATTTGTATTGCTTCCAAATTTCCATATTTTTAAAATCCTCTCTCATCTAGCAATTAGGAAGAGTGTATGCTTGCATGTTGTGAGAGAAGTTACTACCTAAATATACACAGGAGAGACGGTGCACCTACTGCCACACAGGGTTAAAGGGGATTGGCGTTCACTCATAAAGCAACATCTCCATATTACCTTGACAAGCCTCAGACAGATGAGATGAGGGGAAAGATAGTGAAACCTATAAAGCAAACCTCTTCGGAGAAAAATATGTATTCTAACTCAAAGTTATAGTCTATGATTAGATTTCTGTATTCCTTGCTGTCCTCACCTTCACCTTCCTATGCTGCAGCATCGCTAATTCATATTTCCTCCCTGAGCGAGGTAATCTTTAGGGTCCCTTAACTGTGATCAAGCCTCTGTTTACATCTTTAGGGTTTGAGAAAGGTAAATTCTTAAAGTAAAATTTGACAGAATTTTGGCATTACTCTGTTAGAGTCAAGAGCAAGATGAGAGCCTCCTCTCTCTCTCTCTCTCTCTCTCTCTCTCTCTCTCTCTCTCTCTCTCTCTCTGTGTGTGTGTGTGTGTGTGTGTGTGTGTGTGTGTGTGTGTTTGCACATGTTTATGTACACATGCACAGGTGCACGGGTATGCATTGGTGTGGAGAACAGCGATCAACCTCAGATGTCATGGTTCAAGTGTCATCTCACTAGGTAGGACACACTGCTACCACTGACTCTGGGGTTACTACTACATGCCACTGTGCTTGGCCTTTTTTACTTTGTTTGAATGATTGTTTTTAACACAAGTTCTGGGAATTAAATACAGGTCTTCCAAATTGCTACTGAACTATCACCCCGATATTTCTGTTTCCGTATTGCAGCCTGCCTGGTCAGTTACCCTTGCCACATATTGTTTATTGGTGCAGTTCACATAATTCTTTAGACACTTGCAAAAATATTTTGTCTTCAAAGTTAGAAGTGGCCCTTTAGGCCACAGCAATCTAAAATGTGTACTGTGTGCTTACATTGTCCTCAGAATTGATGGTTTTGAGACGGTGGTAAGCATGGAGCTTGAGGATTTACAAACTGCCACAGCCACTCCATGACAATTATTGATTTGAATAGTGAAAACATATTGGCCTTCTACTTTCATATCCTTCCTAGAAATTTTGTTTTCAAACAATTTACTTACTTTATTATTTATTAATTAATTTGTAATTAATTAATTTATAATTAATTGTTTATTAATTATTTTCATTGATTAATGAAAGAATTGGTGTAAAAACTGGGCATTGAAGAACATGCCTATAGTTCCAATGCTTGGAAAGTAGAAGCAAGTGAATCAGTAGCTTAAGATCACCTGAGTCCTTAGTGCGTCAGAGGTCAGTGTGGTCTATGCAAGACTATCTCAGAAAACTGAAATATAAAATAAAATTGAAATTATAAGAATTAGAAGCACCTTTTTAGACTCTTGTATTATATTCACTGGAAGGCTGGCAATCTTTTGAAAGTAATATGTAGTACTTTGTTTTGAACTTAAGAAATGATATGGGTTACAGATATGACTCAGTCAGTGAAGTGGTTGCCACAGAAGCATACTGACTTGCATTGAATCCTAACGCAATATCCAGGATTAATGGCATTCTGCCTATAATCCCAGATCTGGAGAGGCAGAAATAGGCACCGTGAGTTAGTGGCTACTCAGTGCAGTTTAATCAATGAATTCTAGGTTCAAGGGGAGACACTAATGGCCAATTTTAGTTGTTGACTTAACTGCATCTGGAATTGACCAAAACACATGATGCTGGAAACTCCTGTACAGAATCTTCTTGATTAGACTGTTTAAAATATGAAGACCAACTCAAACTCCTGGTACAGCCTTTGGAAGGAGCCCAATAACAGGACAAAGAAAGATGCTTTGGTTTTTGCTTGCTTGCCCTCACTCTCATTGGTAGCACTATTTTTCTGACTTCTGCACTTTTCCTTCCACATTATTAGGATTGATTTATTTTGTAATTCAAATATACACTGACAAGCAGCAGATCTCCTGAAATCCTCCATGCCTATAGGGCCAAATTGGAACTACTGAGACATTTAGTGGTGTGAACAAAGCAATTACCAGATTCTCAGCCTCTCCTGTGTTAAGGCAGCCATTGTTGGATTTTATCCTAAAAGGCAATCTAATGAATCACACACAGACACACACACACATACACACACACACACACACACACACACACATGCACACACACACAGAGAGAGAGAGAGAGAAAGAGAGAAGACGATTAATGATCAATTGACAGATAATAATAGATGATAGATATATGAATATGAGAGAATAGAATAAAATATGATAGGATAGAATAATAGAATTGTATAGAAGAATAGAATAGAATAGAATAGAATAGAATAGAATAGAATAGAATAGAATAGAATAGAATAGAATAGAACAGAATAGAACAGAATAGGAGTAGAATACAGAATAGAGAATAGAATAAGTATGTGAAAAGAAGGACTCATCTCTACAGTCAGTCTCAGAAAGACAGGTGAGTTACAAGTGAGATGACACCATTTCACTCTTAAGTGTCACTCTATGTCCCTCATGGTAAAGACCAGGCCCCAAGAAGTGTTTCATTATCGAGAAGTAAAAACCTTAAGAGAGGGGACATTGTGGGCTGTCTTTAGGTCATTGAATGTGTGCCTTCATGTGGGATTACTGGAACCTGATCTCTTTCACTTTCCAGTAATGTGGTGTGTGTTTCTATTCTGCCATGATTTGCCATCATGCAAAGGGCCAGTGGACTATAGATCAAGATCTTTAATCTTTGAGACAGAGTAACCATTTCCCTTTCTTACTAGATTAGCTCAGGGTCTTGTTTTGTTTTTTAGAAAAAGGAAGCAGGGTAACATATCAAGTCCATTCTTCTATATATACCCATTTTTAGTTATTCAGGAAAAAAAAGGTATAAGAATTACAAGAGGAATAAAGGTCATTTACTGATTTTTATTTCATTTCGAAATACAAGACTTGCATTTTTCTTCTGTGGGGCATATCTATGACCTTTTATTGTGTAATTCAATCACATTTGTTTTAGTTTTGTCAGACTAAACACACTGTGAAGGAAAATTGAGATTAATGTGCATATAGAAGAAAAGAAACCTGATGTGAACATCTATGTGCACATGACAAAGTAATTTGTAAGAATGAATTTGAAAATTTTAACAAAAAAAATACATACTGTCTGAAAACAATAGAAGAGCTTCTTCGTCAATTTAGCTATCGACAATCCAGTACTACTGAATTAACCAATGCAGCCTGTAGTACTGTGATCCAGTATCACTACGTGAACCAAGTCAGTCTTTAATGTTGTGCTCCAGCATCACTGAGTTGCTCTTGGACCTACTGGGAACTATTAAGACTGTGTATAAGAATTGAACATTGTGTTTAATCAGAACAAGTCTCCCTAAGTATGTAGTTTTTTCCTGAAAAGCTGCCCTTTAGTATCTATGTCAGAAGCATTAAACATTAGGTGGACCAGGCCAGGAGGCACTTTGGGGAGGTGAGAGTCTCTAAGCTTGCTCCAGACAAGCAAACTCCAGGGGCTGCTTGAACAGAAATTGAGGAACAAGTCTTGTGTCTGTGTTCTATCTTGCTATGGAACAAATCACCCCAAAGCTTAACAGCTTAAATCAAAGCATGCATTCATTATCTCCAAGTTTCTGAGTCAGAATACAAGCTATGTTTGGCTGGGGTCTCTGGTTTATCATTTCTTAGAAGACTGCAAGCAAGTCCTTGGCAGGGAGTCTGTCCTCTTCTCTCAAGGCCTGCCTAGGGAAGTGTTCCCTTCCAAGCTCACCATGTAGCTGGCAAGGTTTTAATTCCATGTCAGTGACAGGATTTAGAGCTTTAATTCTTCACTGGCAACTGGCCAAGAACCATCCCCAGTTCCCTGACATCTGGGCTCCTCTACCATAGCAGCTGGTTTCAGCTAAGTTTGCAGTCTGTTGGCAGAAGGAAACCATGGTCTTTTGTGAGCTAATCTTCGAAGCGATACTCCTTCAGAGTTGTTCTATCCTCTTGATTATAAGCCAGCTACTCAAGGGGAAGGAACTGTACAAGGACATTGATGCCAGGAAGCAGGGATCATTAAGGTCCATCCTTGAAATCTATCTCCCATATTATCAGGGGCTATGAACAATACGGTGATTAGAAAAGGAAGCATTTCATCTTCTGCTGCTCAAAAGATAATTGAGTTTACAGGTTTTAGCTTGTTCAAATTTTAGAGTAAGTAGGACTTATATTTATATGATTAAAAGCTAAAAACTTTTATATAGCTGTTGGGTCATGGAGTAGAGGATGATAATGAAAATTGGTGGGGAGGTCTATCAAAATAACACTAAAACTGGACATTTGATTCCACAGGTAGATACATGCACAAAGCACTTTACAGAGTTTCCTACATAGCTATGTTTACTACTGCATTGCTTACAACATCAAAAATATGGAACGAGCCTAGTTGTCCATCATCAGCACATAGGAGGATAAAGAAAATGTGGTATAAACATACCATATAATTGTATTCACTTGTAAAGAAAAATAAAAATGATAGCATTTGTCAGAAACAGAACTATAGGCCATCATGTGAAACAAAATGACTTAGCTTCAGAAAAATAAACATCATGTGTTTTCTCACATATAGAATCTAGAGTTACATTTATATACATTTAAAGAGTGCCTTATATAGAATTATTGCTGTTGTAATGAAACACCATAAGCAAAGTTAACTCAGGGCCTCAAGTCTCTTGAGGGTTAGGTGCATGTTCTCTGACTGAACCCAGACCCCGCAGTCCTCTGCTGTATATGTGTTGGGGGCCTCCTGTCAGCAGGTGTATGCTGCCTGGTTGGTGGCTCAGTATCTCCGATATCTCAGGGGTCAAGGTTAGCTGAGAATGTTGGTATTACTATGGTGTTGCCCTCCCCCTCATCTTCTTCCAGCTTTTCCCTAATTCAACCACAGGGATCCTTGGTTGGGTGTAAAGAGCATCTAACTCTTATGGCTGCCTGTTGGGACTCTCGGAGGGCAGCCATGTTGGGCTCCTGTCTGTAAGCCTGCCATAGCATCAGTAATAGTGTCAGACCTTGGAGTCTCTTCTTGAGCTGGATCCCAATTTGGGCCAGTTACTGAACCTCCTTTCCCTTAGTGTCTTCTCAATTTTTGTCGCTGTATCTCTTTTAGGCAGAAAAAAGTTCTACGTCAGAATTTTTAACTGTGGGATGGCAACCTAATCCCTCCACTCGATGCCCTTATCTTTCTACTGGAGGTGAACTCTACAAGTTCCCTCTCCCCACTGTAGGGCATTTCATCTAAGATTCTTCCCTTTGTGTCCTGTGCTTCTCTCACCATCCAGGTCTCTGGTACATTCTAGAGGGCCCCTCCACCTCCTACCTCCTGAGGTTGATTGTTTCCATTCTTTCTGATGGCTCTCAGGGTTTCACTCTTGTTTAACCCCCCTCCCACTCCGATACCTGATCACATTCTCTCTTTTCCCTCCCTGTCCCCTCTCCCATCCAGGTCCCTCCCTTTCTCTGCCCCCTCCCCCAACCTGATTGCTTTCTTCTCCCTCCCAAGTGGGATTGAGGCATCCTCACTTAGACCCTTTGGATTGTTAACCTTGTTGAATTCTGTGGATTATATCCTTGGTATTCTGTACTTTTTTGGCTAATATTGACTTATCACTGAGTACATACCATGCATGTCCTTTTGGGTCTGAATTACCTCACTCAGGATGATACTTTCTAGATCCATCCATTTGCCTACAAAAACGCATGACGTCCTCTTTCTTTCTTTTTTTTTTTTCTTTTTTGTTCTTTTTTTCGGAGCTGGGGACTGAACGCAGGACCTTGCGCTTCCTAGGCAAGCGCTCTACCACTGAGCTAAATCCCCAACCCCCGTCCTCTTTCTTAATAGCTGAGTAATATTCCAAAAAAGTCAGTATCTTTAAATATTCAAAATCTCTTCTAAAAGTTCAGTTCATCAACTGTAGGCTTATGTAAAAATCAGAATTATGTACTTTAGTAATTCAAGAGAGAAGAACCAGGGCCCTGTTACTATCTGAACAAAGCAAAACTGAAATTCAATAGTGAAAATAACCTACTGTCCAATATCTTAGATTCACTCATGATCTCTGGACTCCTCCAAAAGGCTTGAGTCATTTCTCTGCTCTACCATCTACAGCACACGCAACTTGTCTTCCAGGCTCTGGCGTCCTCTGTTCTACTCTACCACTACTGCTGGTTTTGGTGGTTATTCCATGGTACTTGCATCTCAAAATGCTCAGGTCTGCTGAAACTGGGCAACCCTCTCTCAAGTAGCCTCTTCTGGCCCTTCTTTGTGGTGTCAAGCCTCAACATCTCTCCACGAGATCTTCAATACTGGGGTTTGACTGCTACTGAGTCTGCACCTTCTCCAATGGTCTATCCTGGTCTTTAAGTACTAAGCCTCAGTTTGTGTTCCTGATCCTGTCATGTCTTCAAACTAGTAATACCTGGGTAATTCTTAAACTTTACCAAGTTCAGCTGCCATAGGAGGTACAACCTTGACTATCTTTGGAACACAGCTTCTGTGTGCTGAATCTGAGCAAACACTTCCTCAGATTTCACCTAAATGATGCTGGTAATTTGTTTGTTTATTCCTTTTCACTTTACATCCTGCTCACTGCCCCCCTCCTGGTCACTCCCTCCCACAATTCTTCCCTCATTTCCTCTCCCCTTCTCCTCTGAGTGGGTGGGGGTTGCCTTGTATATCCCCCTACCTTGGCACTTCAAGTTTCTGGGTGGCTAATTGCTTTCTCTCCCACTGAGGCCAGCTAGCTAGAAGAACATATCCCATGGACAGGCAACACCTTGTGGGATAGCCCCGGCTCCAGTTGTTCAGAACCCACATGAAAACCAAGCTACCCATCTCCTAGGTCTTGCCTGTTTGTGTTCATTGGTTGGGGGTTCAGTCTCTGAGAGCCCCAAGGGTCCAGATTAGATGGCTCTATTGATCTTCTTTTGGAGTTCATCTCCAGCTGAGCAGCACAAGTTGTCCCAATAAAGCAAAGGTTTTAGTTGAGTCATTCTCATTTCTTGTTAGCCCCAGCTATCCAGAACGACACTGTCAACTAAAACTAGCAAATGGCCTGGCTAGAATATTCAAATGGGCCCAGACTTCCTTCTGGATCCTGACAAACCAGGCCTTGATTGTCTGCATCACTCTATATTTTTATCTTCCTAGCGCCCACAGAAAACCTTTGAATACTCAATGGCTTTTTCTAGCTAAAAGTTCCAAAGTCCTTCTACAATCCTCCCCAAAACAAGACCAGGTCTGTCATAGTAATACCCAATGATTCTGATACCAATTTGTCATAGGTAGGGTTACTATTGCTGTGATAAAATGCCATAAACAAAAGCAATTTAGGGAGGGAAGGATTTATTTAACTCACAGTTCCATATAACTTCAACATTAAAAGCAGTAAGGAAGGAGACTCTGCTCAGGAATCTGAAGGCAAGAGCTAATACAGCGGTTGTAGAGGGATGCTGCTTACTGGTTTACAGTCCATGGCTTGCTGATCCTGTTTTCTTATTATAATTAAGGACCACCAACCCAGGGATGACACCCCCCAAAGGGCTAACTAAGAAAAATTCCTACAGGTTTGCATATAGCCTCATTTCATGGAGTCATTTTCTCAACTGAGGCTTCCCTCCTTGATGACTCTATCTTGTGTCAAATTGTTGTAAAACTAGCCAGCATAGATAGTTAAGTATATAAAAACATAAACGTAATATATTTACCTATATGTACATACTTTATAGATTTATATGTTTATTTACATACAGATGTATTCATAAACATACTATATTAAAACATACATATTTATAAGCATACATATATCCATATGTTTATTTACATATATGCTATATATATTCATTTATATGTTCTAATATATTAGAAGTATATATTTTGTAAGTATGAATACCTAGAGTTAAAGTTGTATGGATATGGACATTTATACATATAGAAAGCAAAATATATAGAACTGTGTATAATATATGTTTATATATGTATTTGTACATAGAAATGTGATATATACAAGTAATTACATAGAGAGAAAATATTTAGTCATAAATCCATATATATATATATAATTTATTATTACATATGTGATGTGAAAATAGAATGGGAACATGAGAAGAGAGGAAGCAGTCTATACAGAGGGGGACAAGAGAGGACATGGGGAATATATTTCAGAGAAGTGGAGGAAGGGCTGTTATTGGGTGAAAGGAGACCAGCAACAAGGAAAAAGGAAGATGGACAGGGACAAAGTGCAATGATGTCTGTAAATGACAAAACCATGATGGAATGTGTAGCAGTTAACTAGTTAATCAGCTTTGGTTCCTGACGGGTCACATGCACGATGCACTCACCTAAGAGTTCTGGATTCAGGAATGAAGACACGCACTTGCCAGCTAATTTTAGTATGCCTTGACTAGCTCAATGACTGGGCACATCTATACCTCCCCAGGGCTAGCAAATACTCTCCTCTGGTATTCTCAAGTTAACATCTTCTAAAATCTATATTTCATCTCTGCTACTCCAGACCAAATCATGGAAATGGCCCAGCCATTGGCTGTATGGCAGTTCTTGTTTTGTTTTGTTTGTTTTTTTAATTGCATTTTTAATTTACATTTTAAGTGTTATCCATTTCCCAGTTTCTCCTCCAGAAACCCACTATCCTAACCCCCTGCTTCTATGAGGGTGCTCCCTCACCCACCCACCCACTCCCTCCCACCTCCCCACCCTGACATTCCTTTACACTAGGACATCTAGCTTTACAGGACCAAGGGCCTCTCCTCCCATTGATGCCCTGCAAGGCCATCTTCTGCTACATATTTGAATAGAGCATAGGTTCATTCTTGTGTTCTCTTGGGATGTTGGCTTCATCCCTAGGAGCTCTGAGGGGTCTGGTTGGTTGGTATTGTGTTCTTCTTGTGGAGTTGCAAACCCCTTCAACCACTTCAGTCCTTTCTCTAACTCCTCCACTGGTGACCCTGTTCTTAGTTCAATGGTTGACTATGAGCGTCTGCCTAATATTTGTAAGGCTATGGCAGAGCCTTTCAGTAGACAGCTATATCAGGCTCCTGTCAGCATGCACTTCTTAGTATCCACAATATTTTCTGGGTTTGATGGCTGTATATGGGATGCATCCACAAGTGGGGCAGTCTCTGGATGGCCTTTCAGGCTTTGCTCTACAATTTGTCTGTGTATTTCCTCCTGTGAGTATTTTCGTTCCACCTTCAAAGAAGATCTGAAGCATCCAATTTTTGTCTTCCTTCTTATTGAACTTCATGTGGTTTGTGAATTGTATCTTAGGTACTCCGAGCTTTTAGGCAAATATCCACTTATCAGTGAATGCATACCATGTGTGTTCTTTTGTGACTGGGTTACCTCACTCAGGATGTTATTTTCAAGTTTCATCCATTTGCCTAAGAATTTCATGAAGTCATTGTTCCTAAGAGCTGAGTGGTATCCTATTGTGCAAATGTACTGCATTTTCTGTATCCATTCCTCTGTTGAAAGACATCTGAGTTCTTTCCAGTCTCTGGCTATTATAAATAAGACTGCTATGATCACCCTGTACAAAGATCAAGTCCAAGTGGATCAAGAACCTCCACATAAAACTAGATACACTGAAACTAATAGAAGAGAAAGTGGGCAAGAGCCTCAAGCACATAGGCACAGGAAAAAATTTCCTAAACAGAACACCAATGGCTTATGCTCTAAGATCAAGAATCGACAAATGGGACCTCATACAATTCCAAAGCTTCTGTAAGGCAAATAATACTGTCAATAAGACAAAAGAGCAACCAACAGATTGGGAAAAGATCTTTACAAATACTATATCTGATAGAGGGCTAATATGCTATATATACAAAGAACTCAAGAAGTTAGACTCCAGAGAATCAAATAACCCTTTTAACAAATGGGCTACAGAGCTAAACAAAGAATTCTCAACTGACAATGACTTCAAATGACCAAGAAGCACCTAAAGAAATGTTCAACATTCTTTGTCATCGGGAAAATGCAAATCAAAACAACTCTGAGATTCTACTTCACACCAGTCAGAAAGGCTAAGATCAAAAACTTGGGTGACAGCAAATACTGGCGAGGATGCGGATAAAGAGGAACACTCCTCCATTGTTGGTGGGATTACAAGCTGGCACAACCACTCTGGAAATCAGTCTGGAGGTTCCTCAGAAAATACGACCCAGCTATACCACTCCTTGGCATATATCTAAACGATGCTCCCACATATAACAAGGATCCATGGCAATTCTTTATTACCAATCGAAGCCATCTCGTGTCAGGGACCCTCAACATCTGGAAGTACAGCTTTGGAGAGCTGAATTAAGACAAAGCATTAGAACCAATTCCCAATAGAAACCCATTCATTTATATGCCCACATACAAACTTAAAGATTAATATCTTCTATCTAACTGCTCACCAACTCATAGAGGCTTTTCTGTGCACCCCTCCCTCAAATGGCCATGTTTATTTGCAGTGAAAACATAGTTCTTGGCCTTCGAACTAAACTGATTTCACCCCCTCTGGCATACTGGACTCTAGTTTTTGGGGAAAAAAAAGTCTCTGTGCAAAGTGGACAAAGTTAAGCTCAGGCAGAAGGGTGTAGGTTCCTAGGAATTTCTTCCTTCTCAATAAGTTACTAGAGGGGTTCCTAGGAACAATTTTGTTATCTACCCTTTGTTATTCTTTAGAATCCCCAAATGGTGGTCTCTTTCTCTTTATTATTTTTTAATATCTTGGAGAGAATATTTTGATCTATTTATATTGATCTTCTCAGAATCTCTGCACTCTGACACTCAATGTGGATTTCAAATATTTGTATATCAGTAAACCTACTTGATAGTGGAAGGAGGGAAGCTTCCACAGCACTTATCATTTTCATGAGATGATCAAAAACCTTCAAGGGGACCTTTGCATGAGTCATGGGTAACAGTGTGATGGCTAAATAGATACCACTGATAGCAGAGATGTAACCCAGAGAGTTACAGACAACATGGTGGTGAACATATACACATCAAGTAAAACAAAAGATGAATAGAGGAATGGGGTCTAAAGGCACTTTAATAACACAAAACTGGCTGTGATTACTTTTCATTTTCGCGATTTTCCATGTATGTGTACATATGTATGTATGTATATGTGCATGTACATGTTTATGTGTTGTGTGTGTCTATATGTGTGTGAATGTAGAGAAAATAAATAGACCTTAAATGTCATCTTTGAGTTGTCTCCAGAGCCCCAGTATTTGGTTTCTTTCATTTAATGGACTTTACAAGATGATAAAATTGCAAATCTGTGTGATGCCAAAAGGATAAGAGAAAGCCATTGAAACCGATGGTGGTTCACTTTAGGCATAGCTGGTATGAGAAGCTTCCTTTGCATTTGATGCTATTCTAACACAAACTACAGGCTCCGTATGTTAAAACACAAAAAGATAAGATACAAAAATAGTCTGATAAGTTCAGTAGCTAAGGAGTGAAAAACTTGATTATGTGTTAGAAACCCAAGGGAAGGAAGTTTAGTATTGGTTTCTTGTGAGTAAAGATCCCACACTAGTCCTGCTGGCTGCAAGTTCTCTTTGTAGCTGAGGAGGACCTTGAAATTTTGATTCTCATATCATGAGCTCCAAGCACTGGGATTACTGTGTTCCCTCACATAAGTTTACTCAGTGCTGGTATTGAAACTACAGCTTCATACGCTCTATCCACTAAACTGAGCAGGCTCCAGGCTCAGTCATGGAGAATTTCACCTTCCTGGAAAACCCACTGCAAACTTCTTTTAAAATCTTATTTCCATTTCCTTTCCCATTTCTTTTCACTTTCAATTTTCTTTGTTTTTTATTGAATTTTTCAATTTACACTTAAAATGCTATCCCTTTTCCCACACCCAATTGCTCAACCCTTCCCCTGCCCTGGGGGGCGGGGGGGCAGAAGGGTCCAGCCACGGCAGGACCAAGGGTTTCTCCTCCCTCTGCTGCCCAACTAGGCCATCCTCTATTACATAAGCAGCTGTTGTCATAGGACTGTCCATGTGTACTTTTTAGATGTTGGTTTTGTTCCTGGGAGCTATGATTGGTTGGTATTGTACTTATGCAGTTGCAAGCCCCTTCAGGTCCTTCAATTCTTTCTCTAACTCCTCCAATGGGGACCATGTTCTTAGTTCAATGGTTGGCTGTGAGCATTAACCTCTGTACTTGTCAGGCTCTTGCATAACCTCTCAGGAGACAGCTGAGATATCAGGTTCTTCTCAGACTGCACTTCATGGCACCAGCAATATTGTCTGGATTTGGTAGCTTTATGTGTATGGGCTGGATTCTCAGATAAGGCAGGCTCTG
This sequence comes from Rattus rattus, assembly GCF_011064425.1. Classification (NCBI taxonomy): domain Eukaryota; kingdom Metazoa; phylum Chordata; class Mammalia; order Rodentia; family Muridae; genus Rattus; species Rattus rattus. Next base: position 14,777,528 of record NC_046163.1, on the reverse strand, counting down.
AATGGCCATTCCTTCAGTCTCTGCTACAAATATTGCCTCCATATCTCCTCCTATGAGTATTTTTTGCTTCCCCTTCTAAGAAGGCCTGAAGCATCTGCGCTTAGTCCTCCTTCTTCTAGAACTTCATGTGGTCCGTGGATTGTATCTTTGGTAATTCAAGGTTTTGGGCTAATATCCACTAATCAGTGAGGGCATACTGTGTGTGTTTTTGTGTGAATAGATTACCTCACTCAGGATGATATTTTCTAGTTCCATCATTTGCCTATGAATTTCATAAAACCATTGTTTTTAATAGCTAAGTAGTACTCCATTGTGTAGATGTACCACACTTTCTGTGTCCATTACTCCGTTGAAGGGCATTTGGGTTCTTTCCAGCTTCTGGCTATTATAAATAAGGCTGCTATGAACATAGTGGAGCATGTGTCTTTGTTATATGTTGGAGCATCATTTCGGTATATGCCCAGAGTGGTATAGTCTTCAGGTAGTGCAATGTCCAATTTTCTGAGGAACCTCCAGAGTGATTTCCAGAGTGGTTGTACCAGCTTGCAATTCCACCAACAATGGAGGAGTGCTCCATTTTCTCCACATCCTCGTCAGCACCTGATTTTTTGATCTTAGTCATTCTGACTGGTGTGAAGTAGAATCTCAGGGTTGTTTTGATTTGCATTTCCCTGATGACTATGAATGTTGAACATTTCTTTAGGTACTTTTCAGCCATTCCATATTCTTCATTTGAGGATTCTTTGCTTAGCTCTCTAACCCATTTTTTTTTTTAATTAGGGTTATTTGATTCTCTGTATTCTGACTTCTTGAGATCTTTGTATATAATAGATATTAAGCATCTATCGGATGTAGGATTGGTAAAGATCTTTTCCCAATCTATTGGTTGCTGTTTTGTCCTAATGACAGTGTCCTTTACCTTACAGAAGCTTTGCAGTTTTATGAGGTCCCATTTGTCAATTCTTGATCTTAGATCATAAGCTATTAGTGTTCTGTTCAGGAAATCTTTCCCTGTATTCATGTTTCCAAGGCTCTTCCACACTTTCTCCGTTAGTTTCAGTGTATCTGGTTTTATGTTCAGGTCCTTGATGCACTTGGACTTGAGCTTTGTACAGGGTAATACAAATGGATTGGTTTGCATTCTGCTATATGCTGAATGAATTGAACTAGCACCATTTGTTGAAACTGCTATCTTTTTTCCACTGTCTGGTTTTTGCTCTTTTGTCTAAAATCAAGTCACCATAGGTATGTGGGTTCATTTCTGGTTCTTCAATTCTGTTTCATTTATCTACCTGCCTGTCTCTGTACCAATACCATACAGTTTTTGTCACTGTTGCTCTGTAATGCAGACTGAAGTCAGGGTCAGTGAGTCCCCCAGAAGTTTTTTTATTGTTGAGGTAGCTATCCTGTTTTTTTTTTTTTTTTTTTGATCAAAAATGAATCTGCAAACTATTTTTTCTAACTCTATGAAAAATTGAGTTGGAATTTTGATGGGATTTGCAATGAATCGGTAGATTGCTCTTAGCAAAATGGCCATTGTTAGAATATTGATCCTGCCAATCCATGAGCATGGGAGATCTTTCCAATCCTGAGATCTTCTTCAGTTTCTTTCTTCAGAAAATTGAAGTTCTTGTCATACAGGTCTTTCACTTGCTTGGTTAGTGTCACACCAAGGTATTTTATATTATTTTCACTATTGTGAAAGGTGCTGATTCCCTAATTTCTTTCTCAGCCTGTTTATCCTTTGAGTACAGGAAGGCTTCTGATTTGTTGGAGTTAATTTTATATCCAGCCACTTTGCTGAAGTTGTTTATCAGGCATAGTAGGTCTCTGGTGGAACTTTTGGAGTCACTTAAGTATACAATAATAGCATCTGCGAATAGTGATATTTTGATTTCTTCCCTTCCCATTTGTATCCTTTTGACCTCCTTTTGCTGTTTGATTGCTCTGGTTAGCTCAGAGCTGTGAGCTTTCCTCTTAACACTGTTTTCATTGTATTCTGTAAATTTGGGTATGCTGTGCTTTCATTTTCATTAAATTCTAAAAAATCTTTTTTTTAATTTATTCCTTGACCATGTTATCTTGAGTAGAGCGTTTTCAACTTCCAGGCGTATGTAGGCTTTCTGTTGAGTACTATATTAAATAGGTAAGGAGAGAGTGGGCTGCCTTGTCTAGCTCCTGATTTTAGTGGACTGCTTCAAGTTTCTCTCCATTTAGTTTGATGTTGGCTACTGGTTTGTTATATCTTGCTTTTACTATGTTTAAGTATGGGCCTTGAATTCCTGATCTTTCCAAGACTTTTATCATGAAGGGGTGTCGAATTTCAGCATCTAGTGAGATGATCATTTTTTTCTTGAGTTTGTTTGTGTAGTGGATTGCATTGATGGATTTCCATATATTGAACGATCCCTGCATCAGTGGGATGAAGCTTATTTGATCATTATGGATGATCATTTTGCTGTGTTCTTAGATTTGGTTTACAAGAATTTTATTGAGTATTTTTGTGTCAATATTCATAAGAGCAGTTGGTCTGAAGTTCTCATTCTTTGTTGGGTCTTTATGTGGTTTGCGGCTTAGGTATAAGTGTAATTGTAGCATCATAGAAGGAATTGGGTAGTCTTCCTTCTGTTTTTACTTAGTGGAATTATTTGGACAGTATTGGTATTAGATCTTCTATGGATGGCTAATAGAATTCTTCACTAAACCATCTGGTCCTGGGCTTTATTTGGTTAGTAGACTTTTAATAATGCTTCTATTTCTTTAGTAGTTATAGGACTTTTTAGATGGTTTATCTGATCCTGATTTAACTTTGGTAGCTGATATCTGTCTAGAAAATTATCCATTTCATCCAGAGTTTCCAGTTTTGTTGAGTATCTGCTTTTTCAGTAGGATATGAGGAATTTTTTAATTTCCTCAGTTTCTGCTGTTTCGTCTCCCTTTTAATTTCTGGTTTCATTAATTTGGATACTTGCTCTGGGCTCTCTGGTTAGTCTGGCTAAGGGTTTATCTATTTTTTGATTTTCTCAAAGAACCAGCTTCTCTTTTTGTTGATTTTTTGTTTAGTTCATTTTGTTTCTAGTTGGTTGATTTCAGCCCAAAGTTTAATTATTTCCTGTTGTCTCCTCCTCTTATTCCACTGCTTTTAGGTGTGCTCTCAAGCTGCTAGTGAATCCTCTCTCCAGTTTATTTTTGGCAGTACTCAGAGCTATGAGTTTTCCTCTTACCACTGCTTTCATTTTCTCCCATAAGTTTGGGAGCGTTGTGCCTTCATTTTCATAAAATTCTAAAAAGTCTTTAATTTCTTTCTTTATTTCTTCCTTGACCAAGTTATCATTGAGTAGATCGTTGTTCAATTTCAATGTGTAAATGGGCTTTCTGTCATTGTTGTTATCAAACACCAGCATTAGTTCACGATGATCTGATTGGATGCATGGGATTATTTCAATCTTCTTGTATATGTTGAGGCCTGTTTTATGACCAATTCAATGGTCATTTTTAGAAAAGGTATGATGAGGTGCTGAGAAGAAAATATATTCTTTTGTTTTAGGATGAAATATTCTATAGATATCTGTTAAAACCATTTGGTTCATAACTTCTTTTAGTTTATCTGTGTCTTTATTTCATTTGTGTTTCCATGATATATCCATTGCTGAGAGTGGGCTGTTGAAGTCTCCCACCATTGATGTGTGAGGTGCAATGTGTGCTGTGAGCTTTAGTGAGGTTTCTTGTATGAATGTAGGTACCCTTAAATTTGGAGCATAAATATTCAGGATTGAGAGTTCATCTTGGTGAATTTTTTTCTTTGATGAATTTGAAGTGTATTTCCTTATCTTTGCTGATAGAATGGCTACCCCAGCTTGTTTCTTGGGACCATTTTCTTGGAAAATTGTTTTCCTGCCTTTTAGTCTGAGGGAGTGTCTGTCTTTGTCACTGAGGTATGTTTTCTGTATGCAGCACAATGTTGGGTCCTGTTCATGTAGGGTCTGTTAGTCTGTTTGTTTTTACTTGGGAATTAAGTCCATCGATGTTAAGAAATACTAAGGAATGTTTGTGTTTCCTGTTTACTTTCTTGCTTTTTCTAGGGTGTAGTTTCCCATCTTGTCTTGGTATTTTCCATATATTATCCTTTGTAGGGATGCCTTGGTGGAAAGATATTGTATAAATTTGGCTTTCTCATGGAATATCTTGGTTTCTCCATCTATGTTAATTGAGAGTTTTGCTGGATAGAAGAGCCTGGGCTGGCATTTGTATTCTCTTAGCGTCTTTACAACATGTGCCCAGGATCTTCTGGTTCTCCTAGTCTTTAGTGAGAAGTCTGGTATTCTTTCTTTGTTTTTTGCATTTGGTGTTTTAACTATTATGTGCAGGAGGAATTTCTTTTCTGGTCTAATCTATTTGGAGTTCTGTAGGCTTCTTGTATGTTTATGGGCATTTCTTTATTTAGGTTAGGAAAGTTTTCTTCTATAATTTTGTTGAAAATACTAACTGGCCCTTTCATTTGGGAATCTTTGCTCTCTTCTATACTTATTATCCCTAGGTTTGATCTCATAGTGTCCTGGAATTCCTGGATGTTTGGGGTTAGAAGCTTTTTGTGTTTTACATTTTCTTTGATGGTTGTATCAATGTTTTCTATGGTATCTTCTGCCACTTGTTTCCTGTCCCAGACTGCTCCTCGGTTCCTGTGTCCAGAGGCCTCCAAGCAGGTTCCTAATGGGTCAGTCATGTGAGCAGAAGTTGTGGTCTCCCCTGAGCTCTCAGGATTATCTGCACTTTTGAGAGTCCCTCTCTCTCCTCCAGGGGATTTGTCTACAAAGAGCTGTGGGACTGTGTCAGCTCTGGGTGCAGCTGGGAACTGGAAGCTTCTTTTTCTTTGGTAAACTAAACGTAACTTTTTGAGAATTGCATATATGAGTACTCTCCTTACAGCTTATGTAAAACCTTATTCTCTCTCTAAAACCCATGGCTTCTTAGACATAGACACCACAGACATAGACACAAGTAGACACATGGTTACACACACAGAGACACACATAGGTATATAAACACACAACACCACACAGAGACATATACAGACACACGGGCACACACACCTGCACACATGCACACACATATACAATGTTACACATTTCACTTAGTGATTCTCATAATGCCGGTATGACCACTTGGGATTAGATTACCTATAATGGGTTTATCTCTGGAGAAGATTGACTCTTTCTCAGTAGTCATTGATCTCAGAAGTAGTACTTAATCTAGGAATGGGATCTTACAAATTTTCCTTCACCCATATTGACATGTCAACAAGTGTTGTCATTCAACTTTTGTTTAAGTGACCAGACTTTTTAGATTTCCTGACTGCAGCTTTACAGTAATATATAAATGGAATGGTCTCTAAGTAGATCTTCTGATTCTCTGACTCTGATAATCTTTCAGGACGCTCTACTGAGATGTTCTCTGAGCCTTAGGTGTAGGGGTTGTGTAGATTTATTAATAGAGAGTGGGCACCTCATGGTCAGTTACTCTCCTTTTCACCAAGGGTGGCTTTCGGAGGTGTTCTTCATGTACTATAAAGGGAAGCTTCTTCAATGAAGACTTGGAGGTAACCTCATCTGTGAATTTAAGGGTAAGCATTTAGAATTAATTTAGAAATTATACAAGTTTAGCAAAGTGGCATAACTAGGGTTCTCCATTACGTCACATGAATGAACCTTAATTCTAATTAAGCATCTGTTGGTTATCCCCAAGATATTAGTGCCATAATTGCACTCTTGGAGGATGTCTTGGCATGCATATCATCATTTTGTCGGTAGGCTCCATAGCTAAGTAGAGTGGTTGTTTCCTTCTCTTAGTGATTTCTGATTCTATGAAACTTAGTCCTCAGAGTCTTAGTCCTCACTGTCTTCCTGGCCAGTTCCACCTCAAATTCCCTAATCCTGTGTCCACAGTATTATCTTCAACAGGTTGTAGCTTCAAGTTCTGGAAGACCACCAAGAGCAACCACAATAGCCATAATAAGGTGTTTCTTCAACTCCCCTCACCAACAATTCTAAGTGAGGCTTGCCACTTTGGTTTAGATTTAAGAAAATATTTTATATTTTATAGGAGTTTTGAAAGACTCATTTCACTCTGAGACTTGGAAATGGAACTCAGCTTTTGTAAAAAGTGGATTTCATTGCTTTTTATAGGTATTATGTAAAGAAGAAATAAGTAACTATTTAAAACATTTGCTATTGTATTATGATCTAAGTATGATTTTCTTTGCTGCTCTTCCTACACCCCTGCCATTTTAGATACAGTCTTTGCCAGTTATCTCAGACTGGTCTGGACCTGATATTTCTACCTCATAATTATAGGCATGCATATTATCTGACTTTATTAGCATCTGTTGTGAGTGGTCCATGTTTCTTTGCTTGCTTGTTAAATTCTTAGACAGGGAGTATAATAGAACTGATGAATGTGTGGGCACAGAAAAGGGTCAAGCAGTAGACAGGGTACCTGGATTTCCCACTGAGGCATTTTCTGTCTAGAATTCCATACACAAGCAACCTTTGTTAGTTATTTGTGTCCTTTAAGAACAGTGCTCTCATTCACATCCTCTAAGAGCAGTGCAGTCTTGAGTTCTTTTAGTCAATACAACTTATTGAAATAAGAGAAAATTTAATAAACTAACATTTTGCTATTCATGGTGATAGGAAGTAGGGAAATACGCTACCAAAGCACTATGTAAAATTCTTTTCCATGAATATATATTTGTGTGTGTGTATGTGTGTGTGTGTGTGTTATGTCTTCTTTATGTACTGTGTGTATGGTACATATCTATGTACTGTGTATAGATCTGTGTTGTGTGTTATGTGCAAATATGTGTTGTAACTGTCTTGTGTGTCATATATGTATCTGTTTATGTATCGTGTCTATATGTGTTGTGTAACGGGAGTTGCTGAAAACCTGTAGAGGTTTTTATTATTCATTCTTTAGCATGAATAACCAGTTTTAATAGTGTTTTTTATAACTTTTATTCTTTCCTGATCTTTTAGTTTTGAGCTGTTGTTTAATAACTAGGCTGACAGATACAAATGCTTTAACTAAGGAAAAAAATATTTGCATGCTTCTCTTAATACTCCCACTTTTGATAAGTACCCACCATCCTAAAGTTTATCAGTGTTAACTTACCTCATTTCTTGCTTTAATATAATTGCTTAGAGTTATCACTTTGCTTCTAGTATTATTAAATACTCTTTTAAGATATATATTTCAGTATTAGTTTATTTAATCTTTTTAAAAATTTCTGGTTCTATTAATGATTAGAAGTTCTGGGGGATATTATATTTGTTATCAAATATCCAACCTTCTTTATTATTTTACAGAACCCCCATGGCTTATACTTTTATGGCAAATATAGAGCCTTTCTTCTGCTAGCTGAAACTAAAGGTCAGTATGCAAAGCTAGTTTCTAGTTGCAAAATTCATTAGTCTATAAAAAAATTTAGTTTCCTATTTTAACAACTGTGGTTATAATTTGCAATCTGTCTTTTGTATGTATAGACAAATAGAAGGTATTTTACAAAATTGAAACTTTCTTTGTGTGTAACTGTGCATGTGGGCACCCACATGTTTGTGTTGGGAGTGAAGTATGACAGGTTTTTCATGGGGATATACAACATTAAAGTAGAAACTTCTGATTTCTACTGAATGTCAGTTATATCAAATAGTGTTTTGCTGGGGCACACAGGTAAAAGGATATTTTGCTAAAGCAGACATGTGAAAGAATATTTTCCTGAAGCAGACCTACAAGAAAGGATGTTTTGCTATAGCAAACAGGTAAAAGGACACGTGATGTTTAGAAGGAATATAAATGTGACCCTACAAGACAATAGGGGCTCTAGCTTGGTTTGCCTTGCTCTGCCTCGCTAGTCTTCACTGGCCACACACACATACTTAATTCACCTTACATTGCATTGCTGAGCTCCATTTATGGTGACTTCATAGATAGACTTGACACAGAACTTCTCATGAGGTTCCTGCAGCTTCTTGCCACTTCCACATTCTCATGCTGGTTGCTGACCCTTGTGGTTTCTTCTAGATTGAACTTCACTTGCTGATCTGTTTGCGGTGTCCAACAACTGGGCTAGACTGTAGCTGCTGGTTCTTGTGTGGTATCTGCTGAGCAGAGTTATCTGCAGCTGCTGATTTTATGTTTGCTAATGGACAGGACTGAGAACAATGAAGATTAGAATTGCCCCCAAAGAATGATTTAACTATTTTTAAACAGGCCAACATCCCCCATATCCGAATAACATTTCTTTTCCACTACCTCTAGAGGATGAATGCTTATTAAAGCAGGTTGAGAAAAATATATGCCAACACACACACACACACACACACACACACACACACACACACACACACACACACGTAGTCATCCTAGAAAGGGAGCTTAAGCTAGACCAAAGGATAGCACATGTGATGATTTGAATAATAACAGCTCCGAAGTTCATATATTTGAAGGCTTAGTCACCAGATAGTAACCCTATTTAAAAGGATTAGAATGTGTGGCCTTGTTAGAGAGAGTATGTTACTGGAGGTGGACTTTGGGGTTTCAAAAGCCCTTCCCAAGCCCAGAGTCTCTCTTTCCCTCTGTCCATGCTGATCGGGTGTAGCTCTCATTAGTACAGTGTAGGTTATGCATGCTCCCATGCCTCCCACCATGATAATAATGGACTAAAACTCTACAACTATAAGCAATTCCCCAATTAAATGTTTTCTTGTATAAGAGTTGTTTTGGTTATGGTATCTTTTCACATCAATAGAACAGTACCTACGACAGTATCAAAGTCCAACTTAATGAACAAATGTATTTGCACTAACAGGAGCATGGATGAGGAATAATGTACACAGAGCAGGGATAATACAGAAGCAGCTACACTGCCAACAGGGGGTGACTCAGGAAAGCTGCATCCTGGAGGTCTGAGTATCAATTGTAGGCAGCCCTGAAGGTCTGGTGATCTCTAAATTGGTATCTACTTCTCAGGCACATGATGTTGGTTTATCTTGAGATTCTCATTAGCCTCTTCCACCCTCCTAGGATAGAACTGCTATACAACAAAGTGTCTTGAGCTGCATTCAAAAATCATAGGAAAACCTTAAATGTGGTTACAAGCCTTATTTGACATCTCATTTAAGAATGTGTTTCTGTCTGTTCTAGATGCCGGATTTCCCGGATGCAGGCTTTGGGGAAATGTCATGTCACAGCCTCTCATCTGGCCATAGGACTACTGGGATTTGAGATGTGCTGTCACATAAATCTTTATTTGTGTTCTGTGGACCAACACGCTGATCATCATGCTCAGAAGCAAGTTCTTTACCCACTGAACCATCTTCCTGCAGAAGAGCATCTCTTATAAGAATCACCTGTCAATAAAAAAGCTGATGGCCAATGAGCTGAGGCAGGGAACACTGGTGAGAAGCAAAAGAATTCTAGGAAATAGTGCAATAATGATGGGAGATGTGGAGAGAAAAGAGATGGACTGGACAGGTAGATGAACTCAGAGAGACACTGAGAGAAAGAAGCCTACCTGGACTGAAGAGAGGTAACTAACTACATGATAGACATAGAAAAGTTTGAATGGGTTTAAGAAGTTACAAGCTAGTCAGGGAATGAAGCAAAGCTTATAACCTACACATTTAAAAATAAATAATTAGTCTCGGAGTTATCATTCTGGGAACAGGACTGGTGCAGTAACACAGAATTTAATACTTTTTTAACATATCCTTATACCTCATTTTGTTTCTTTAAGTATGACTGGTCATGGCATCTTACTAAAAAGGTTATTTTTGGTAAGCAAGATAATATGCTTGCATGGTCCTGGTCCTTGAGTATCCTGGGCATAGCAACTCTACTTCTCAGAGCATTACATATGTCCTCTTCCTCTAACTCTAAACTGGGCCTTGAATGTCACCCTGACTTGATCTGACTTCACTGGTTTGTATGTTGTTTCACATTTATGTTCTTCCTTCTCTTCTTTTTCCCTCTCCTAACAAGGCCTGCATGCTCCCGGGGCAGCAGCCTGTTCTAGTTCTGCTGAGAATTCCAAGAACTCCATCTGGATAATTAGTCTCATTACTCAGTGACATTCCACTAAAGCATACTCCTGCCCTAAACTGTAGCTTGCGTGCCTCAAATTGTATGATGACTACAATAGGCATACAACAAATATGTGCTGAGCTAACACATGACTTGGGTTTGGATTCAACCATCTGGCTCTTTCCATTAAACCACACTAAAAAGATAAAAGAACTAGAATTTCAGAAAGCACCTGCACCATGAAGTCTCAATAGCATTTACCACAATTTTGGATGGCGATCTACTCTTATCCTAATGTCTCAGGAACCACATACTTCAGATTTTGGCCAGAATCTCCATATGCAGCTGCTTCTGCTATTCTTTCAGTGGCAAGTTCATCCATCTTTGGGTGATTTGGATAGACTATAATAGCTTTGTGGTACTGGGTAACTGATGACTACATAACATTTAAAGGCACCCTAGGGTTATGAGTCAAAGCACGGGACCAATTCCAGTATGTCATTGTAATTAAAAAAAGCACTCTCTGAGGGTAGAATTCATAATTCCCAGGCACTGGTTGGAGTCACTGGAACCTACAATAAGGTTCATGGACAATGGGAAACTAAAAGACAATATAAATCATCTCCTTATGAGAGAATGAATAGTAGCTTCGAATAAACAAAAGCAGCCTTTTGAATGTGATTGCAAATGCCAAATAATTTGTAAGCTTCTAAAACCTTTGTAATGACTGGAGACTCTGAGCATTTTGCAAGTGCTAGGTCATCCCTAAATTGTGGGTTTACCAAAATAATTATATTTGAGAGTCCCATTGCTGCTGTACACTCTGGGTTGATACTCAAAGCTTATATATTACTAGCATATTTCAAAGTATTACAAAAAAAAAGAGCAGTGAAAAGCAAGAGACCTTATCTCAAAAAGACCTGAGACTGCTGTTTCTGACCTTTGCACATGTTCACACACCCAAATGCTTGTAGACAGATCACAGACATGTGGACAGACGCACACACACAAACATACACATACACACACACACACACACACAAATTAAAAATCTTTGAGTAAACATTATATGTATGCAGTCTCTGAGGATAAAATGAACTACATTCACGAGTTTATAATCAGATGCTATCTTAGTTCCTTTTCTATTGCTGTGATAAACACCATCACCAAAAGACACTTTGGGAGGAATGAGGTATATTTCATATCACACCTCCCAATTTACACTCCAGCACTGAGGACACAGTCAGGACATGAAATCAAGGTGAGAACCTAGAGGTCGGAATTGACATAGAAGCTATGGAGTATGCTGCTTTCTAGCCTAACAATTAGTAAGAAGAATACAGCCAAACGAAATAGCACATGAGCTAATGTGCAGAGTTACAGTGAGGATAATTTTAGCCAAGGTCCAGAAATCAAGAGACTCAGTATTAGCTAATGACGGATAACAGGAGTAAAGACACCTACTATGTCTGGAGCTGGACCAGATCAGGAACATACAAATCAACCAGCCATTCTCCTTCCTCCTTCCCTCCCCTCCCCATCCATTCCCTCTCCTCTTCTGTCTTCACCTTCTGATATTTCTTCTTGAATTTCTCCCCTCCCATCACTTTTTTCTTTTCCACTTCTGTTTGCTTTTTGTCCCCTCATTCCTCCACCTAGGCCATTCTGTTCTGAGTATCTCTCTCCCCTTTCATTGCTTAGTCTTTTTTTTCTGTCTGTCTCTCACATACTATTCTGTATCTCCCAACATACATAATTCTCTTCTTTTCCCTCTGCCCTTCTCCACTGCTTTCCTTTTTCTATCTCAAAGTTTTCTGTCATTTCTAAAAGACAAATCCACACACTTTTATATAATATGACAAAATTAGAATTAGTAGAAATAATCATCACAAGTTTGCATCAACACTTATGAACATAAACCTTTTGTTTTTGGTCTAAATAGACTAATTGCTAACATTTTATCCATAATTTAGTTGAGAACTAATTTGTAATTTTGGATTTGTTTTTTTTTTCGGAGCTGAGAACCGAACCCAGGACCTTGCACTTGCTAGGAAAGCGCTCTGCCATTGAGCTAAATCCCCAACCCCAATTTTGGATTTTTTTAGTTCAGCATTATATTAATAGTGAAATGTGAAAAGTAAATTCCTGTTAACTGATAATTAATACATATAACACTTATATTAATAGTACTATATATACTATTTTATTATATACTAATAAATATTATATTAACAAATATACACCTATTTATACACTTTTAATACTATTATATTAATGCAGGTATATACCTGTTGAAAAGAATGAGAAAACTTGCTTGTGCTTTAAGTCCAAAGCAAATATATCTCCAGTGTACACTCAAAAAAGACTCCAATCAACCAAACAACAACAAAACCAAAGATACAAAGCAGAAATGGGGAGCATATGAGAAATCAGTTACTAGAACCATATAGTAACTGATAGCTCTAAATAGTCTAGGTGGATGGAGGCTAAGTTAAGGATAATAGATGGTTTTGAGGCCTGGTGAACATTTGTATAAAAAAAGAAGAAAATGTAAAACTTATAATGTAAAAACACAGACTATCTTAATTTGTTCGAGTAATAAAACTGTGATTAAAAATTATGTAATTGTGGTATATTGTGGTATGTAGACTTGCAGGATTTTTTTTTTTTTTTGGCTTGGGTGGTTGATTGGTTGGTTGTTGGTTTTATTTTTTCCTTGACATTTTTTAACAGTATAATCCAGATATATGTATTATTTAATACTGGATGAAATAAAAAGATCACATCACAAAACTCTTGATTCTTAACTCACTCTGAGATCATCTGCCATCCACTTTGACTATACCCTGAGTTGTAGTGTAAAGGATTTGCCATCTATATCCCAGATCTCAGCTTTACCCATTCAGCCAAATCTAACACCTGTATATATAAAATGAATGTGTTTTATTGAATAAACATTTTATATGAAAATGCATTAGTGAATTCTTCCATGTGCACTGAGTATTTTAGTTTTGTGACTTGAAAGTTTCACCCATTTACTAATTAGCTGTCATTTCTGCAAGGCGTTATCCTGGGTTCTCCAAAATTGACCATATAGTCACAAAGAAACAAATACAAGAAAAGTGAAATAATTCACTATATCTTTTCCAGACCACCATAGGTTAAAACTCGGCTTCAACAACAATAGAAACACCAGAAGGCCTACGCACTATGAAAACGGAGCAACTCTCTACTCAACAATCTCTGGGTCAGGAAAGAAATACAGAAATTAAAGACTTTCTAGAAAGCAATTAAGTATTAAGTGCCTTAATAAAGAAACTAGATAGATCTTATACTAGAAACTTACAGAACACATGAAAGCTCTAGGGGGGAAAAACACACCCAAGATGAATTGCTTTGGGAAATAACTCAACACTGCTGAACTAAATCAGGATTTTCATATTAAGGATATCCTAACTTCAAAAAGCATTTGACAAAATTCAACACCCCATTAGGATAAAAGTCTTGGAAAGATCAGAAATTCAAGGCCCATGCCTAAATATAGTAAAAGTAATATACAGCAAACCAGTAGCCAACATCAACCTAAATTTAGAGAAACTTGAAGCAATCACACTAAAATCAGGGACTAGAAAAGAGTGCCCATTGTCTTCCTACCTATTCAATATAGTACTTGAAGTACTAGCCAGAGCAATTAGACAACAAAAAAAATGTCACAGGAATACAAATTGGATAAGAATAAGTCAAAATATCACTATTTGCAGATAATATAATAGTATACTTAAGTGACCCCAAAATTCCACCAGAGAAATCCTAAACCTGATAAACAACTTCAGCAGAGTGGCTGGATATAAAATTAATACAAACAAATCAGTAACCTTCCTCTACACTAAGGATAAACAGGCTAAGAAAGAAACTGGGGAAATGATACCTTTCACAATATCCAAAAATAATATAAAATACCTTGGTGTGACTCTAACCAAGCAAGGAAGTTCTGTATGACAAGAACTTCAAGGATATGAAGAAAGAAATCAAAGAAGATCTCAGAAGATGGAAAGATCTCCCATGCTCATGGATAGGCAGAATTAATGTAGTAAAAGTGGTCATCTTGCCAAAATCAATCTGCACATTCAATGCATTCCCCATCAAAATTGCAACTCAATTCTTCATAGAATTGGAAAGAGTAATTTGCAAAGGAAAATCAAAAAACCAAGGATAGCAGAACCTCTTCTCAACAATAAAAGAACTTCTGGAGGAATCACCATCCCTTACCTCAAGCTGAATTACAGAGCAATAGTGATTAAAACTGTGTGGTATTGGTATAGAGACAGGCAATAGATCAGTGGAATAAAACTGAAAACCCAGAAATGAACCCACACACCTATGGTCACTTGATCTTTGACAAAGGAGCTAAAATTATCCAGTGGAAGAAAGACAGCATTTTCAACAAATGGTTCTGGTTCAACTGGAGATCAGCATGTTGAAGAATGAAAATTGAATCATTCATGTCTCCTTGTACACAGCTCAAGTCCAAGTGAATCAAAAACCTCCACATAAAACAAGGTACACTGAAACAAATAGAAGAGAAAGTGGGAAAAATCTTGAACAAATAGGCATAGGGGAAATTTTCCTGAACAGAACACCAATGGCTTATGCTTTAAGATCAAGTATTGACACATGGGACCTCATAAAGTTGCAAAGCTTCTGTATGACAATGCACACCATCAGTTGGACAAAATGGCAACCAACAGATTGGGAAAAAGTCTTTACTTTTACTACTTCTCTATCCAATAGAGAGCTAATATCTAATATATACAAAGAAATCAAGAAATTAGACTCTAGAGATTCAAATAATCCTACTTAAAAAAAATGGGTACAGAGCTAAACAAAGAATTCTTAACTGGGGAATACAGAATGGCTGAGCAGTACCTAAAGAAATGTTCGATATCCATTGTCATCAGGGAAGTGGAAATCAAAACATCCCTGAGATTCCACCTCATAGCTGTCAGAATGTCAAGATCAAAATCCCAAGTGACAGCAGATGCTAGCGAGGATGTAGAGAAAGAGAAACACTCCTCCATTTTGGGTGGGATTGCAAATTGGTACAACCACTCTGGAAATCAGTCTGGAGGTTCCTCAGAAAATTGGACATAGTACTACCTGAGGATCCAGTTATAATACTCCTGGGCATACACTCAAAAGATGCTCCAACATATAACAAGGACACATGCTCTACTATGTTCATAGCAGCCTTATTTGTAATATCCAGAAGCTGAAAAAAAGGCCAGATATCCTTTAACAGAAGAATGGGTACAGAAAATCTGGTACATTTACACAATGGTGTACTACTCACCTATTAAGAAGTAAGACTACATGAAATTCTTAGGCAAATGTATAGAACTAGAAAATATCATGCTGAGTGAGATAACCTAGTCACAAAAGAACACACATAGTATGCACTCACTTATGAGTAGATATTAGCTCAAAAGCTTGGAATACCTAAGAAAATATTTGCAGATCCAATGAAGCTCAAGAAGAAGGAAGACCAAAATATGGATTCTTCATTCCTTCTTAGAATGGAGAATAAAGTACTCATGGGTGGAAATACAAGGACAAAGAGTGGAGAAAGGAATGAAGAAAAGGTCATTCAGAGACTGCCCCACCTGGGGGTACATCTCGTGTGTAACCACAAACCCCTTCACTACTGTTGATGCCCAAGAAATGCTTGCTGACAGCAGCCAGATATGGGTGCTTCCTGAGAGGCTCTGCCAGAGCCCTACTGATACAGATGAAATTTATTGCATCTAATCATTGGACTGAACAAGGGGACCACAATGGAGGAGTTAGAGAAAAAACTGAAGGAGCTAAAGATGTTTGCAATCCCTTAGGAAGAACAACTGTATCAAACAACCATACTCCACCAGAGCTCCCAGGGCCTAATCCACCGACCAATGAGTATACATGGAGGGACCTTTGACTCCAGCCACATATATAGCAGAGGATGATATTGTCCAATATCAATAGGAGGAAAAGCCCTTGGTCCTGTGAAGTCTTGTTTCCCCAATGTATGGCAATGCCAGGGAGTTGAGGTTGGAGTGTGGGAGTGGGAGCATCCTCATAGAAGCAGGAGGTGGGGGAGGGGTATGACAGATGGGGGAAAAGGATAACATTTGAAAGTAAATACCAAGAAAAATAAAATTAAAAAGAAAGGAAATATAGACCTACAAAGGTCTATACTATCCAAGAAAAATATAATTAAAAAAAGAAAAGAAATATAGACCTACAAAGAGGATCTCCATTTTACCACTAATATTATATAACCACCTATCTGAGCCTTGTTTTTAAACTATTCCTTTCTTTTTCATGATCATTAAAGGGTTTTTTACTCTATTGACCAAATCACATCTCCTTCCTTAACATCTTTCTGATTATGCTGACTCATTAGTGAAGCTACATCTGTTCTTTCTGGTCTTTGAAGCCTCTCATACAATTCATATTGCATTCTTATATTTTGCATAGTTGAGAAATCCTGTAAAGAACATTTCTTACACTGATTTATGTATTCTTGAACTTCTCTTAAATTCATGTTTTCAGAGTTCTTTCCGACAGCCTTAAGGGCTTCCTAGAAGTTCTTATTGCTAAGGATCACCAGATACATTTTTGCTTCCTGGAATTGTGCTATTTCTGATTATCATGTAGTCTTTATCCTTGACAGGGACATTTTCCAAAGGATCATCAAGGAAATATGTACATTATTGTGCAAGCATGCCTTAAGCCTATAGTAACCATCAGCACTTGAGGGGACCCACAAACTCCTAGCTCTATTCCAGGGGTTGGAGGTGTGTAACACCATCACTTCTGTGAACCTTCTGAATCTGTCACCCTTGGTTATGCTGAGAAGGATGCTGAGAGACTGATATACATTTATTCAAACATCCTTCTTGATATAACCTCAGACTTCCCTAATAGCTGCTTTACCAAAATGTGCTCTCAAGACAGCTTCAAAGAAAGCTGCTGATCCCAGATGACTTATATTGTTCCAGTTAGGAATTCATTCAGACCTTCATTTTCTAAGCTCACCGAGACCAGACATAGCTAGTTTCTTAAGACTGGCCACTACCCTAAGTATTTTGTGCCTTTCAAAAGAAAAATAATAAAATAATGTCCCCAGTAAATAGGAATTAATTTTGGGAGAATGACCCCCCCCCATGCCCAAAAGATGGAATGAATGGTTGTGGTCATTTTTTTGTGTGATGATCATGGTTAAAGAGGGTTTAGTTGTAAGTTGTTAAATGGTTTTCTTCAGGGAGGAAACAAAGTATAGACTCAAGTACTTCTCTTTTTCCTTTTGTTTCCTCTCTTCTTTCTTACCTAATGTTAAAAGGAAAGGGTAGTAATTAGGTGGAGAAGAAGTGAAAAAAAAAGAGAGAAGAGATAACCAACCAGATGGCACACATGAACAAAATAATGGCATAGCTGAGTTATGAGCTAGTTGGGGAATGAGAAAACCTTTTACCTAAGTATTTATTCATAAATAATTAAGTCTCAGAGTTGTTACTTTGGGAACTGAGTGTGTTGGTACAGCCTGAAACACCATGCGACTTTTTTTTTTATATGTGACATTCAAATTTTAAAAAAAAAGTTTTCTTAAGAGAATTTCCAACATACAACTCCATACCAATTGTATGGAAATTCTTTCAAAAATAAAAGCCACTTAGGGGTTGGAGAAATGTTTGTGGTTAAGAGAGGTTGCTCCACAATCATGAGGACTGGAGTTCTTATTTCAGCACCCATCTAACAATTTTGGCCCCCTATACATGCCATAACCCCAACTCAGAGTGAGAAGAAACAGAAAGCCCACATTAAGTTTGTGGCTACTAGCCTAGGTAAGAAACTCAAGCTCCAATTTCAGAAAGAGTCTGCCTTAAAAAAGGAGATGAAGGTTATTAGGGTTATTGGACACCCTCATTCAGGCTTTGTGTGTGAACACACTAGCACAAACATACATACAGGCATAGACACACACTGAGACATATCAACATGCAAATAAATAAACCGTTTAAAAAAGTCAAACCCATTTCTAATTTTAAAATTTGTTTTAGTATTTTGTGGTAATCTGAATAAATATGTCCCCCATTGGCTCTTATGTTTGAATACCTAGACCCCAGTGGACTTGTTTGAAAAAGCTTGGTAGCTGTGGCTTTCTCTCTCTCTCTCTCTCTCTCTCTCTCTCTCTCTCTCTCTCTCTCTCTCTCTCTCTGTGTGTGTGTGTGTGTGTGTGTGTGTGTGTGTGTGTGTGCGGCTGCATCATAGTCTAATGTTTTTGTAACTGTGATTCTTATTAAACTCCTACATTTACAAGTTGCCTTGGTCATGGTGGTTTGTCACAGCACTAACCAAGATGCCCATTATTACTATTAAAAAGAGCCTCATGTGTTAAAAAAAAAAAAAAAAAAAAAAAAAAAAAAAAAAAAAAAAAAAAAAAAAAAAAAAAAAAAAAAAAAAAAAAAAAAAAAAAAAAAAAAAAAAAAAAAAAAAAAAAAAAAAAAAAAAAAAAAAAAAAAAAAAAAAAAAAAAAAAAAAAAAAAAAAAAAAAAAAAAAAAAATTATTGGTTCTTGGCAGATCAACACTTTTACTAAACAAATAATGTTTTACTCTTTAGTCTTCAAAGCTCAGTAGGCTGTAACTTGAACACAATCTGGCCCTTTGAAAATTATAAACATAGGGTACTTTGTAGATGTACTCAAACCCAGGATGCTAGGGAGTTCCCAAAAGCTGAGTGGAAGAGAGTAGCTTAGCAATGAAAGAAAGCAAAACATTGTCTTAGGGCCTTATTCCCTTTTGGAAAGCAGTTATTATTCAGATCACAGCTGTTTCTTATTTTGTCTAAAAATGGTCATATCCAGTAGAGAAAATATG
Organism: Rattus rattus; assembly: GCF_011064425.1. Lineage (NCBI taxonomy): Eukaryota > Metazoa > Chordata > Mammalia > Rodentia > Muridae > Rattus > Rattus rattus. The sequence goes on along the minus strand of NC_046163.1, from coordinate 14,758,534 downwards.
AATCTTTTAACCTCATATAGAGGAACAGCTGTTTGTGCCAGCCTTATCATTCTCTGCTGGGGGAGATTCAAGGTGCATGATTCATTAAGCTAGTACCAAAGCTCAGCTGTGAACGCACAGAAGCAAACTATGCCCAGGGCCCTGGGGCACTCTCAGGTTGTTTACAGGGAGAAGAAAGTCCTCCCTCCCATGAGGAAGGAGATTCCACCTTGAAAGTAATTGAGTTGATACTGTGATGTTTCTTGGGAGAAATAGAAGCAGATTTGTGAGATCAGCAATGCTGGTTCTCTCCCCCACTGCCTGCCAAAGGTTCATACTCATGCAGGAACCTTCCCAAGCAACATCCCACCACACTCCACAGGAAAAAGAAAAGCTCTGCTAACAATGAGACTTGAAATGGCTGCCACTTGCCATCTCCTTTGGACCACCTTTCCAAGAGACTTACTAGTTTGCATCTCTCCACTGGTACCTCTCTCCCCTCCTGTACCAAACAAGCTTTAGAATGAGTCCTGTTCTTTTACCCCATACAGAAGAAACATTAAACTCCTGATGGAACATAATTGATTAATATGAAAAGTGGCTACTCATGTGAGGACTCTACTGAAGGTAGAGTTAAGTCTTCAAGTGAAGTCATTCCTTGTTTATGATAGGCCAGGGCATCGATGTCCAGTTACTTCTTTACAGCAAAGTGTTCTTAGGAAGAACATTAAAAGGAGCTAATGAAATGGCTTGGGGGTAAAGGACCTTGTCACAGTCCTGTCAACTTAAGTTCAAACTCCAGGATCCCATAGAAGGGGAGAAACAAATTCTGAACATTGTTCCATGAAATGGTATATATAAATATACACATACACACACACACACACACACACACACACAGAGAGAGAGAGAGAGAGAGAGAGAGAGAGAGAGAGAGAGAGAGAGAGAGAGAGAGACTATAATATATTTATTTTTATTGCCTTTTTTCCTGTTGGTATTATTTATTTACGTCTCAAATGTTATTCCTTTTGCTGGTCTCCCCGATATAAGCCCCTTATCACATCCCCCTCCCCTTTTTCTATAAGGGTGTTCCCCTCCCCAACCACCCCTGTTGCCACCCACCTGACATATCCCTACACTGGGGGTACAATCTTGGCAGGACCAAGGACTTCTCCTTCCATTGGTGCCCAGTAAGCCCATCCTATGCTACACATGCAGCTGGATCTATGAGTCAGCCCATTTATAGACTTCGGGTAGTAGTTTAGTCCCTGGGAGCTCTGGTTGGTTGGCATTGCTGTTCTAATGGGGTTGCAAGCTCCTTTAGCTCTTTCAATCCTTTCTCTAATTCTTAGAATGGGGGTTCCCTTCTCAGTTCAATGGTTTGCTGCTAGCATTTGCCTCTATACTTGACATGCTCTGGTGGTGTCTCTCAGGAGACAGCTATAACAGACTCCTGTCAGCATATACTACTTAGCTTCATCAATCTTAGTTTTGGTGGCTGTATGTATATGGCCTGTATACCCATGTGGGTCAGGCTCTGAATGGCCATTCCTTCAGTCTCTGCTCCAAACTGACTTCGTATGTCCTCCTATGATTATTTTTGTTCCCCCTTCTAAGAAGGACTGAAACATCTATACTTTTGTCCTTCTTCTTGAGCTTCATGTGGTCTACATATTGTACCTTGGGTGATTCAAGCTCTTGTGTAATATCCATTTATCAGTGCATGCTTACCATGTATATTCTGGGATTCGGTGACCTCACTCAGGATGGTATTTTCTCGTTCCATCCATTAGCCTATGAACTTCATGATGTCATTGTTTTTGATAGCCGAATAGTACTCCGTTATGTAGATGTACCAGATTTTCTGTATCCATTCCTCTGTTGAAGGATATCTGGGTGATTTCCAGATTCTGGTTATTATAAATATTGCTGCTATGAACATAGTGGAACATGTGTTTTGTTGTATGTTGGAGCATATTTTGTGTATATGCCCAGAAGAGGTATAGCGGGGTCCTCAGGTAGTAGAATGCACAATTTTCTGAGGAACCTCCAGCCTGATTTCCAGAGTGGTTGTAACAATTTGAAATCCCACAAACAATGGAGGAGTGTTCCTCTTTCTCTACATCCTCAACATCATCTGCTGTCACCTGAGATTTTTATCTTAGTCATTCTGACTGATGTGAGGTGGAATTTCAGGGTTGTTTTGATTTGCATTTCCCTGATGAATAAGGACATGGAACATTTCTTTAAGTACTTCTCAGTCTTTCGATATTCCTCAGCTGAGAATTCTTTGTTTAGCTCTGTACTCCATTTTTTAATACAGTTATTTGGCTCTCTGGAGTCTAACTTCTTGAAGGTTTTGTATATGTTGGATATTAGCCCTCTATCAGATGTAGGATTGGTAAAGATCTTTTCCCAATTTGTTGGTTGCTGTTTTGTCCTAACAACAATGTCCTTTGCCTTACAGAAATTTGTAGTTTTATGAGGTCCCATTTGTCGATTCTTGATCTTAGAGCATAAGACATTGGTGTTTTGTTCAGGAAATTTTTCCCAGTGGTCATGTGATCGAGACTCTTCCCCACTTTTTATTCTTTTAGTTTGAATGTATCTGGTATGATATGGAGGTCTGTAATCCATTATATGTAAGCTTTGTACAGGTCAGTAAGAATGGATCGATTTGCAGTCTTCTACATCCTGACCTCTAGTTAAAGCAGCACCATTTGTTAAAAATGCTGTATTTATTCCATTGGATGGTTTTAGCTCCTTTGTCAAAGATCAAGTGACCATAGGTGTGTGAGTTCATTTCTGGGTCTTCAATTCTATTGCACTGATCTACCTGCTTGTCTCTGTAAAAATACCATATTTTTTAATCACTATTGCTCTGTAATACTGCTAGAGAACAGGGATGGTGATTCCCCCAGAAGTTCTTTTATTGTTGAGGATTTTTTTTGCTCTTCTGGGCTTTTTTTTTTTAATTCCAAATGAATTTGCAAATTGCTCTAACTCTATGAAGAATTGAGTTGGAATTTTGATGAGGATTGCATGGGACCTATAGATTGCTTTTGGCAAAATGGTCATTTTTACTATATTAATCCTGCTAATCCATGAGCATGTGCAGGCTTTCCATCTTCTGAGATCTTCAATTTCTTTCATCAGAGACTTGAACTGCTTGTCATACAGATTTTTTACATGCTTGGTTAGAAACACACCAAGGGATTTTATTTTATTTGGAACTATTGGGAAAGTTGTCATTTCCCTAATTTCTTTCTCAGCCTGTTTATCTTTTGAGTCGAGAAATGCTACTGGTTTGTTTGAGTTAATTTTATACCCAGCTGCTTTGCTGAAGTTTTTTATCAGGCTTAGCAGTTTTCTGGTGGAACTTTTGAAGTCACTTAAGTATACTAGCATATAATCTGCAAATACTGATATTTTGACTTCTTCTTTTCCAATTTATATCATTTTGGCTTCCCTTCATTGTCTCATTGCTCTGGCTAGGATTTCTAGTACTATACTGAATAAGTAGGAAGAGAGTGGGCAGCATTATCTAGTTCTTGATTTTAGTGGGATTGCTTCAAGTTTCTCTAAGTTTACTGTTGGCTGCTGGTTTGCTGTATATTGCTTTTAGTAAGTTTAGATATGGGCCTTGAATTATTGACCTTTACAGAACTTTCATTGTGAAGGTGTGTTGAATTTTGTCAAATGCTTTCTCAGCATCTAGTGAAATGATCATGTGGGTTTTTTTCTTTGAGTTTGTTTATATAGTGGGTTATGTCAATGGATGTCCATATATTGAACCACCCCTGCATCCCTGGGATGAAGCCTACTTGTGATCGTTTTGATGTGTTTTCAGATTTGGTTTGTGAGGATTTTATTGAGTATTTTTGCATCCATATTCATAAGGGAAATTGGTCTGAAGTTCTCTTTCTATGTTGGGTCTTTGTGTGGTTTAGGTATAAGCATAATTGTGACTTCATAGAAGGAATTGAGTAGTGCTCTGTCTGTTTCTATTTTGTGAAATAGTTTGGACAGTATTGGTATGAGGTCTTCTATGAAGGTCTGATAGATTTCTGCACTAAACCCATCTGGTCTTGGATACTTTTTGGTCAGGAGACTTTTAATTACTGCTTCTATTTCTTTATGGGTTATGGAATATTTTAGATGGTTTGTCTGATCCTGATTTAACTTTGATACCTGGTATCTGTCTAGAATTGTCCATTTCATAGAAATTTTCCAGTTTTGTTCAGTATAGCCTTTTGTAGCGGTATCTGGCAATTCTTTTGTTTTCCTCTATTTCTGTTATTATGTCTCCCCTTTCATTTCTGATTTTGTTAATTTGGATAATCTCTCTTTCTCTCTCCTCTAACCAGACTGGCTAAGGGTTTATCTATCTTGTTGATTTTCTCAAAGAACCAGCTCCTGGTCTTGTTGATTCTTTGTATAGTCTTTTTTGTTTCTATTTGATTGATTTCAGCCCTGAGTTTGACTATTTCCTGCTTTCTACTCCTTGTGGGTGTATTTGCTTCTTTATGTTCTAAAGGTTTCATGTGTGCTGTCAAACTGCTAATGTACTTTTACTCCTGTTTTTATTTTGGACACAATCCTAGCTATGCGTTTTCCTCTTAGCACTGCTTTCATTGTGTCCCAAAAGTTTGGGTATGTTGTGTTTTCTTTTCTCTAAATTCTAGAAGGTCTTTAATTTCTTTCTTCATTTTTTCCTTGACCAAGTTATTATTGCGTAGAGTGTTGTTCTACTGCCATGTATATGTGGGCTTTCTGTCATTTTTTTTTAATAGAAGACCTGCCTTAGTCCATGGTGATCTGATAAGATGCACAGTATTATTTCAGCCTTCTTGTACTTGTTTAGGTCTGTTTTGTGACAGATTAATATGGTCAGTATTGCAGAAGGTACAATGAGACTCAGAGAAAATGGTATATTTTTCTGTTTTAGGATGAAATGTTTTATAAATATCTATTAAGTCCATTTGGTTCATAATGTCTGTTAGTTTCTCTATTTAATTTCTGTTTCCATGGTCTGTCCATTGATGAGCATGGGGTGTTGAAATCTCCTACTATTATTGTGTGAGGTGCAATGTGTGACTTGAGCTTTAGTAAGGTTTCTTTTATGAATGTAGATGCCCTTGCATTAATAGACATTTACAATTGAGAATTCATCTTCATGGATTTTTTTCCCTTTGATGAAGTGTCCTTCCTTATCTTTTTTGATAACTTTTGATTGAAAGTTGATTTTATTTGATATTAGAATGGCTACTCCAGATTGTTTCTTTGGACAATTTGCTTGGAAAGTTGTTTTCCAGCCTTTTACTTTCATGTGGTTTCTATCTTTCTCTCTGAGATGTGTTTCCTGAATGTAGCAAAATGCTGGCTTCTCTTTATGTATGCAATCTCTTAGTCTACGTCTTTTTATTGGGGAATTGAGTCCATTGATGTTAAGAGATATTGAGGAATAGTGATTGCTGCTTCCTGTTATTTTTCTTGTTATAGGTGGAATTATGTTTGTATGTCTCTCTTCTTATGGTTTCATTGCAAGGAGATTACTTTCTTGCTTTTTCTAGGATGAAGTGTCCCTCCTTCTGTTGGAATTTTCCATCTATTATCCTTTGTGGGGCTGGATTTCTAGAAAGATATTGTATAAATTTGGTTTTGTCATGGAATTTCTTGATTTCTCCACCTACATTAATTGAAAATTTTGCTGAATATAGTAGCCTGAGCTGGTATTTGTATTCTCTTGGGGTCTGTATGACACCTGCCCAGGATGTTCTGTCTTTCATAGTCTCTGGTGAGAAATCTGCTATAATTCTGATAAGTCTGCCTTTATATGCTACTTGACATTTTTCCCTTACTGCTTTTAATATTCTTTCATTGTTTTGTGCATTTGGTGTTTTGACTACTACGAGACAGGAAGAATTTATTCTCTGTCCAATATATTCTTTAGGCTTCTTTTATGTTTATCGGCTTCTCTTTCTTTAAGTTAGGGAAGTTTCATTCTATAATTTTCTTGAATATATTTACTAACCCTTTAAGTTGGGAGTCTTTACTCTCTTCTATACCTATTATTCTTAGCTTTGATCTTCTGATTGTGTCCCAGATTTTCTGGATGATTTGAGCTATAAGCTTTTTGAGGTTTACATTATCTTTGAAGGTTGTATCAATGTTTTCTCTGGTATCTTCTGCCCCTGAGATTCTCTCTTCTATCTCTTTAATTCTGTTGGTTTTGCTTGTACCTATAACTTCTGATCTCCTTCCTAGGTTTTCTATCTCTAGGGTTGTCTCCTTTTTTGCTTTTTTTGTTGTTTTTATTTCCATTTTTATATCCTGAATGATTTTATTCAATTCCTTCCCCGGTTCATTTGTGTTTTCCTACAATTCTTTAAGGGATCTTTGTGTTTCCTCTTTAAGAGCTTCTATTTGTTTACTTGTGTTGTCCTGTATTTCTTTAAGGGAGCTATTTATGTCCTTCTTAAAGTCCTCTATCATCACCATAAGATGTGATTTTAAATCCAAATCTTGGTTTTCCAGTGTGTTTAGATATTCACTATTTGCTTTGCTGGGAGAACTGGGCTCTGAGGATGCCAAATAGTCTTAGTCTCTGTTGCTTAGGTTCCTGCACTTGCCTCTAGCCATCAGATTATCTCTAGTGTTAGCTTGTCTTGCTGTATCTGACAGTGGTTTGACTTTCATGTAGTCCTGTGTGTCAGCATTCCTGTAGACCTGTTTTCTTTCAGCCAGATCTCGGAACAGAGAGCCGCTCCTGGGTTTGGCACAGAAGAGTTGGTCTTACCTCTGCTCTCAGGTGTGTAGATGCTCCTGGTGACTGGCTTTGCTCTTGACACAGGTAGAAACCTGAAGAGTTCTGCCCCTGACTGCTCCTAGGTGCTGTGCCCAGAGGGCACAGATGGCACTAAGTGGTTTCCTCTTGGTTTAGGAACTCGAGCAGAAAGTAGTTGTCTCCTCTGAGTTCTCTGGATTGTCTGCACTTCTGAGGGTCCAGCTCTCTGTCCTATGGGTTTGGGGTATAGGGAGCTGTAGGACCCTTTCAGTTCAGTTCCGGGAGCAGACAGAAACCAGCAAGTTCCTGCTGCTGACTGCTCCTATGTTCCTGTATCCAGAGGCCACTATACAGGTTCCTCTTGGGACAGGAATGTGAGCAGAAGTGGGTAGAAGTGGTCTACCATGAACTATTAAGATTGACCTCACTTCTGCAAGTTCATTTCTCTCCCCCACAGGATTTGAGCACAGGGAGTTGTGGGACTGGTTTAGTTCAGTTTCAGGCACAGCCAGCTTAATACATTAATATATAAACAGATTACTGTAACTGAAAGTGAGCTTGGGAGACAGTCAAGTACTTGTCATATAAGGTTGAAGACCAGACTTCCATCTCCAAAACCTACATAAAAACTAGTGGTGGCACAGGCTTGTGATCTTAGCATTGGGGAGGTTAAATCATCTTAGCTGAATGTGTGATTATCAGCTCAGGTTGTAGTGCACTATGCTTATGTTCACATATACACAATCACAGACAGAGAAAAGAGAAAGACTATTAACAATGTGGTGAATATAAGGATCGCTCTATGAAAGCCCTTCCACAGAGAGTGATACATGCTTCATTTATAGCCTCCATATCTTAGCATCTCTAGCAGAATTTCCCCCCAATTCTAAGCACATCAGAAGTTCTGAGTACTCATTATATGGTTGACTGGTCTCTGGGCAGGGATTTATCAGATTCCAAGATTAGAAAATTTGAAAGAAATATGAACTAAAATACTGCCAGGCTTATATTTCCATTACAGGCTGTTAGATGCCTGTAGTTCCATGCTGCCACAAATGGATCCTGGGGGTCTTATGCGTTGTTCTCCTGCTTGACTGCTCTTAGTGCCTGGTTTTCAACTTTACGCTGGCCAGGTAACAGAATGTCCTCTAGATACTATTTTCATGTTCCAGGCAAGAGGAAAAAAAAAGGAATAGAGGAGGGGAAAATAAGATGCAAGACGAGAGATGGATGAGTCTGTGTGAATCAGCATTCACAGAGGCCTTTCTAACGTCCAGCATATGCACCCATGGCTCACCTTCATTAATGCTGTCACTCAGTCCAATCAACATGTTATTCACCCCCAACGCCCGCCCACAAGCACATACAATGGAATTGAATAACAAAGAAGAACATGGTAGAAATAGGATGGGAAATTGCCAGTGACTGCTGTAGACAGAGTAGACAGATGTGTGTGTGTGTGTGTGTGTGTGTGTGTGTGTGTGAGAGAGAGAGAGAGAGAGAGAGAGAGAGAGAGAGAGAGAGAGAGAATGTGTGATGTGAATGTGACTGTGTGTACCAGTATGAGTATGAATGCGTGTGACAGATTGATGGTAGAGTAGTTATTTTCTCATTGCTGTGACAAAACACCTGGGCAACTTAGGAAAAAAGATGGGTTTCATAAGGCTCAGAGCTCAAAATCCACCATGGTGGGGTCTCACGGCATCAGACTCAGGAAGCAGAGAGAGCTGAGTGCTGGTGCGCAGCTTGCTTTTCCCTTTCTATTGAATCTCAAACTCCAGCTATGGTTAGTGTTGCCCACATTCTGGGTAAACCTTCCATTCTCAGTTAAATCTTTCTGAATACAGCCTTGTAAATGCATTCAGAGGGATGTTTCCATAGTGATTATAAATCCCATCAAGTAAACACTGAAGATTAACCACTACAGCTATTGAGGTGCTTGCATATCACTGAGAGCGTGTGTTGGATTGTTGCCATGACATGTGCTTCTTTGTTCCTAGATGCTGTGTCTTCTCATTTAATTACATTATTTGCCCTGAAAACTCAGGCCAATTATTATCACTACATCTACATAGAATCCTTCTTCTTTTCCACCCGACTGTGTTGAGGCTCAGAAACAACACCTCCAAATCTGATGTACTTTGGCATAATGAATACTTTAAAAGATCTGTGAAGATCCCAGAGCTTTTTCCTGCATTGTTCATTCATCAATGCAAGCCATGGAAGTTATATCTTGTATTCCCCCAAAACAACCAAAAACAGAAATATTACTCTAAGCTGATGTTTCCTATAGAAAGAAATTCTGTCTCACATCAAATTGTAAGACCACATCCCAAAAAGGCTTCTTCCCTATACATGGGCGAAGGGAGGCCACGAAGAATGTAAACAGTAGCTCTCTCCTGGACAATCAATCTAATGTCATCAATGACATCATAGAGTCTATGATATTCCTTAATGACTTCCTCATTAATCAGGCTTATTAGTTGGTAGGTTAACTACTTTTCTTTTCTCTATTTCAGTGAATGAAACTCGTGTGTGTGTGTGTGTGTGTGTGTGTGTGTGTGTGTGTGTGTGTGTGTGTGGTGTACTAGAAGACTGCCTTTGTTGCAGTTCTTTATGCACAGTCCATCTCATTTTTCTTGGGATTGGTTTTTCAGTTTTTCTTACGTTTTGTACATAATATTGGTGTTAAGGTAAGAGTGCTTGTCAAGACCACTTCTCTCCTTCTGCCATGTGGAAGATTGAACTTAAATTACTGTTAAGTTGGTAACAAGCCCCATTCTCTCCTGAGTTATGTCAGAGACCCCTCACCTTGGTATTAAGAGACAGAAGCTCTCAAAGGATGAACACTTGAGTTTGGCTTGGTAAGGTGGCCAACCATCTGAAGACCCTTCCTGACTCAGCCTCGTGCTTACTAGAATTATGAACTCATCATCACGACCACCTTCTAAAAGTGTGGGTTTGAGACATCAAATTCTGCACAGCATGCAGTTTCCCTACGGATCCATCACTCTAGCTCATCTGTCTTCCTAGTCCTGTTTCTCCTTATTCAACACTTTATCAGGTCCTGCACTAAATGTGTTGGTTTTAATGGCTCACATAGGAGCATATCTTTCAGTACTTGGTTCCCAGTTAGTAAAACTGGGAAGAATTAGGTGCTGTGGCTTTGTTGGAGAAAGTGTGGCAATTGGGGCTGTCTTTGTGATGTCAAATGACTCGTGTCATCTCCAGTGTCCCTCTTCGCTTTCTATTTGTGGATCAAGATATAAGCTCTCAGCTCTTCCTGCCAGTGTCTGTTCTCTACCACCATGGACCCTAATCCCTCTGAAACCATATCCAATTAAACGTTGGCTTTTATAAGTTTCTCTGGTCATAGTGTTCTGTCATATAAAAGTAATACAGAAGTTAAGAAACTTCAGGTAAATTTGTGTGGTCAAACTGTTACAATTTTAAGTGTTGCTTCATTTCTTTCTCCTTTCATCCATACCCCTGTGATGCCTTCTCTAAATGTGGCTCTGTTGCCCTGACATCTAATTTTGAACTTATACTTTTTGTCTGTTTGCCATTGACACAAAAGCAAAAGTGATAATAGGCCAAGAACTACTAGACCTTAATATGTTCATGCGTTATCATTGTCTTTGTGATACTTAGTATAAAGAAAATGAACAACTAAAACCCTAACTAATGTAGAAATACTTGAGAGTTTAAGGAAAAAACTTCCTTTCTGATTTTAATCAAACTGGCCACATTTTAATAATTACATAAATCCTGGAGTTGACCTATTAAAAAGGGGTAATAATGCTTTTAATAACTTTCATTTCAAATTGAAATATTTTGGAGCCTTTATACAAGAGACATATATTACAAGCAAGATATTATGAAAAATACTTTTAAAAACTATCTGAAAAATTAATAAATTAAATTAATTTATTTGTTTTATCCTAAAAATACTAACATTGTCTAAATATTCTATATTCTTTTGATGAAAAGGCTCTTCACCTCTCTCACACAAGAAGAATTTTTCCCATGGACCACTTTGATTCAGAAATAATTTATGATAGGTTTGAATGAGAATACTGTGAATAATGTAGCATAATGTATTCCTCATAGTTATTTTATTAGGTTCTTACACATTAATAATTGTTGAGGATCAAGTCACATTATCTCAAATATAATTATGAAAGACCAAGAAATTCCACCTCAAAATACACTTCTGTCATATATTTTGAATTATTCTGAGAAATTGAAGCTTTTAAAAGGCAGCTTTTAGAAGAAAATTTAAACTATTGAGGGAACCTGAAGGGTAAAAGCATCTATGAAGAAATGGGGCTGTTCACAATAGTGGGATTTTTTAGTTAAAATTTAATTACATCATTTTCTCCCAACCATTTTCTCCTCCCAATCCTACTCATACTTCTTCTCTTTTAAATCTATTTCTTTCATTATTGCAATATATATTTTATATACTTACAACATAAATTTAATTTTATTTAAATTTAACAAAATAATATATTTAATATATAATATATTAACATAAAATGATATATTATAATGATATAATACATATATATTTAATGTAATAAATGTATTAATATTATATACATTTGTACATATATACATATATACATATACCAGCACACATAAGAATATATACCCACACATGCAAAGGCATGAAAGACATGTAAGTAATAATACCATACAGTACATATCTATGCCCAACTTTACACCACAGCATATCAGTAACTGTGAATACAGTAGTGCATATTACTTCAATCTTCTCCTTTCCTAACCTGCAGGCCACCTGCCTGAGTTTAAGAGAATTCTTTGAAAAGTAAAAATTATTCTGCTTCATGAAGAACTGTTTCATGAAGAATTGGTTCAGAGATCTGCCACAGAAGCAACTATGTTATACTTCCGAAGGATATGATCTCACTGCACATAGATATTTGCAATATAAACTTTTCCTTCTTATTTGTACAGGTGCATTCCAGCAGCAAACTGGACTATACTTCAGCAAGTCGCAGAAATCCTGAAACCCAGCAATAGTAAAAATGGACTAGTTAGTGTCTTGGTAGTAACAGCTACAGGAGAGGTTGTAAGAGTAATCCAATGCAAGAAACAGGGCAACAGCTTGTGCAAATCCATTGGTTGATCCCCAGAGTTCAAGGGCAGTATTCTTTTGAGGTTCTAAAATCTTTAGGGGGGAGACTAGAGAGATGGTTCAGTCAATAGAATACTTGTGTTTTAGGTATGAACACTAAACCTTGACCTCCCGAAATCACATAAAAATGTCAGGCATGGTGACCTAAACTTGTACTCTCAGAAATGGCAAGATAAGAAGTAGAGACAGGAACTCACTGACCAGACAGCCTAGCTAACTTGATCAATTCCAAGTCAATGAGAAATCTTGTCTCAAACAAAAAGTATAAGAACTATTATAAACCACATGCAAAGTCAATTTTTTTACCTTCATATGCACATATACATGTATTACAACTGCACTCACATATGCATGCATACATACACAAATGTTTTGGGAGAAATTGAAGGAAACGAAAATTGCAGTCTGTCTTAGGGTTTTCATTGCAGTGAAATCTTATAAAGGATAATGTTTAATTAGGACTGGCTTACAGGTTCAGAGGTTTGGTCCATTATCATCATGATGGGAAACATGGCAGCTTTCAGGCAGGCCAGGCACTGGAGTAGCTAAGAGTTCTACATCTTGTTCTGAAGGCAAACTGGAAAAGACTGAATCTCTGAGGCAGCTAGGAGAAGGGTGTCAAAGGCCATCCCCACAGTGACACACTTCCTCCAACAAAGCCACTCCCCCCAATAGTGCCACTCTCTAGGCCAAGCACATATAAACCATTACACAGTGCAAGTTAGTACAATGCACACAAAATATATGCAATGTATTATAGTTTTTAGAAATAGATATAGAACTATATAATAAGACAGAAACACTTAGAAAGTCACTGAATTACAGGAAAATAAAAAGAATAGGTGTAGCAGTTTAAAACAATGATGATAAATGTTATTTATTAAATATCTGTCTTAATAATTTGTTTTGAATTAATATGTTAATTATGCAAAAACTCTGTTCTTTAAATGTAAATTGTATAGATTTCTGTGTGCATGCTGGCAACACTCCAGTGATGATACTTTGAAATTTTACCCATGCTTGGTTTATACCTGGCTGATATAAAACAAAGGACTTTTGTTTTTAGTAATGTGTTCTTTAGTATTATATTTGAAATAAGAACTGTGGAAGGCAGAAACAAGTGGATCACCGCAAGTCTCGAGCTTCCCAAAGGTACATAGGGAGACCTTGGCTCATAAAAACAAAATCAAAACAAACAAAAAAACATAAAAAAGAATCAAAAATATATTTTAACTATTTATTGATTCTTTGTGAATTTCACCTCATACATCCCAACCCCACTCACCTCTCAGTCCCCTTATATATGCCCTCTATCCTTCCAACCTCCCCCAAAATAAAATAAAGTAAAATAAGATAGAACAAAATATGATGATGATGATGATGATGATGATGATGATGATGGTGGTGGTGGTGGTGGTGGTGGTGGTGATGATGGTGATAATAATAATAACAATAATATTTTCATGTTTGTCTACATATCTTTATTTGGAAATGTTCATTACAACCCACCACTGATCTGTTTCTAGGCCTCTGATTTCTACTACGCTGTCCATACTGGATCCTCACCAATACTCTCAGATATTCTGGCCCATGGAGATTCTTCAGATTTGGATCTGCAGGACCAACATTTTCACATGCTCCATCATATCATAAATAGGGTTGACGTTGTGTTGGGCAAACTCAAAACTCTGGATCTGTTCCTGGGGAGTAGCTAAGTTGATCAGCCTGCCAGTTAACCTACACCTGTGCCCCTGGGTGAGCTCTTCAGCACTGCCCCAGTTAGGTCATGCAGTGCTACAGCCAGTGAGAGAAAGAGCCGGCTCTTCTACTCTCATGCTCTTGGGGTTGGCTTACCCATATCCATGTCTCCAGAGACAGCTCCATTTTAATTCCCAGGTGAGAATCAGGGCCTTCTCTCCAGAGTGGTTCAACCTGAGAGAAGCAGAGCCAGGTCTCCCATTGTCGTGGCCAAGGACCTGTTCTTACTGCTGCCATAGGTAGCAAGAGAGGAGGGGGAGAGAAAACCATCTCTTCATCCATGTTATTGCATGACAGACAAGTGATGGGGCCAGATCTCTCATGCTCGCTCCCTTCGGACTGACTCACCTAGAACCCCTGCCACCAGAGTTAGTTCTACTGTGCTTCCCAGACAAGGGACAGGGTCTGCATTCCCAAGTGCTGCAGCTGGTAAGAGGCAGGGACAGCTCTGCTGCTCTCATGACCTCTGGGCCAGTTCTCTCACCACAGGTGGCAATGAGTAAGGGAATGGGAGTGACATCTCTTCCTTGTCATGCTACCACAAAGCAAATAAGAGGCAGGGTCATCTCAATGACGTTCCCTCTGGAAGGGTCAGATCTATTGTGCTGCCCAGGCGAGGGGATGTGGGACAAGCTCACCACAGTGCCACAGGTAGCATTTCAGACCAGGGACATCTGAATGTCACTAGGTGGTAACATGGGACTAGGACACTAACACAAACAAAGGCTTCCACTGAACCATGAATCAAGACTTGCCCCAGGAAACAATCTGAGCCCAGATGTCCCATGGCCTCAGATAGCAGCATTGTCTCCTTTCAGCTCTCAGATATCCAGATGGTATCTTTTTTTATATATTAATATTTTTTTCTTTATTAACTTGAGTATTTCTTATTTACATTTCGATTGTTATTCCCTTTCCCAGTTTCCGGGCCAACATCCCCCTAATCCCTCCCCCTCCTCTTCTATATGGGTGTTCCCCTCCCCATCCTCCAGATGGTATCTTATAGCAGGCCAAACTACAGACATAAGCTTGGCCATAGACATCAACCTAGACCCCAGTGACAGCAGAACCACCACAAACCCAGACATAGTCCTTGACAGGAGACCTGGCTGGGACCTCACTTAGCCACCTCACATCTATCTGTTCATTACTCCTGCCAAGTCTCCAGTTCTACTTTTCTCCAAAGTGTACAAACCCTTCAACCTTACTTTTCCTTCCTTCTCTCCATTGCGTACTCCATCTTTCCTACACATTTGCCCATTGTAGTGATACCTGATGAAGGTGTCTCAGTGTCTTTCTTTGGGCACTCTGACTCTCATGACCAGACCAGGGCAAGCCAATTTTGGCTTTATTTTAATTTGTGTGTGTGTGGGGAAGGGAAGAATGTATAAATCAATGAATGAATATGAGTGCACATACCCATGGAGGCCAGAAGGAGGTATCAAATCTCTTGTAACAGCAGTTACGAGTGGTTGTGAGCCAACTAATGTGAGAACAAATTTGGATCTTCTTTATACTCTTAACAGCGAAGCCATCTCTTCAGCCCCTAAAACAAAGGTTTTTAAGTTGGATAAAATTACAGTAAAGTGAACTAATTTCATTCTGTCTTTTGTCCTCGTATTTCAGAATTTAATACAACTGATTTTGTCTTAGGGTTTCATTGCTGTGAAGGGGGAACATAACCAAGGCAATTCTTATAAATGCAAACATTGAAGTGGGAATGGCTTACAGTTTCAGATGATCAGTCAATTATTAAGACAGAAAACACTGCAGTGTGCAAGAAGACTTGGTACTGGAGGAGTTAAAAGTTCTACACATCTTGATCCAAAGACAGCCAGGAGGGTACACTTTCACCCTTGGCATAGCTTGAGTGCATATGTGTGTGTGTGTGTGTGTGTGTGTGTGTGTGTGTGTGTGTGTGTATACCTCCACTGTGACACATTTGCTATAACAAAGCCACACATCCTCTAATAAGATCAAACCTAATAGTGTCACTACGCATGGGTCAAGCATATTAAAGTCACTACATTCCATTCTCTGGACGACATAAACTTTTTCAAACACACGAGTCTATGGGAGCCATTCCAAGCCATAGCTTAATGAAAAATGGATTTAGTTCAGCTTCAAAAATCTCATAGTTGATAACGGTCTTCACAATATTAAATATCAAAATTCATGCAGAATTTTAGTTGCAGATCACATACTTCAAAAATCACAGGATGTATATTACCTTTGCAAAACCCCATAGTGAGAAAATGCTGGAACAAAGCAAGACCAAAACCCACCTGGGCAAACTCTTCAAACTCTCTACATCCATGTATGTTCAACTCCTTTCAGCTTTGTTGACTAGAACACAGCCTTATTCAAGCAGTGTGACAAAGGCTTATCAGGATGAAGGTATGGGTCACTCCTCCAGGAAAAGAGCCAAGACCTGCTGATGGTAGAGGAAATACATAATGGGTAGTAGATAAAGTTAGTTATAAATACCATCTAAGGCCACATGATCAGTTGTAGAAAAGATTATAAGTGTAGGAATGCTTCTGTTTTATTTTGTTAAGAACACATTTGTATAAATATTTGTGTTTTCTTCCAATTTATTTAACATCAATTTAAGTTGAGATAGTAAATGTTGACGAGGGACATTGACCTAATCTAAATTTGCAATTATACAAGGGAGAGTTATACCATGTTAGGTATATTTATGACCTGGTTACTGTTCCATTTGGACATGAGATATGATTTGTGTCAAGCTGACAAGGGATGGATTGTGAGTAGCTGTCCGAGGAGCTGTCCTCACAGATGTGAGGAGCTGTCCGAGGAGCTGTCCTCACATATGTGAGGAGCTGTCCTTACATACTCCATTACAAGATGGCACCAGCATCTGGCAGAACGCACCTAGTAAAAAGGGCAATATGCAGGCGCCTGGTAACTTCCCCACTCAAAGGGACACGTATGTTATGGTACGTCATCTGGCATAATTGGCAGCGACCAGTCAGAGAGTGACACGTCCTAGGCGAGGATAGTTTCCTATATAAGGGACGGTTATTCCTCACTCGGCATCTCCGCATTGTAAGCTTATGCTCTCCCTCTCAAGACGCAGTAAAGCTTTTTCTGTAGAAGGATCCTGTGTGTGCCGCGTCGTTCGTGCTGGAGAGACGTAGCGTGGGACATCTGGTGCTGAAACCCGGGAAAGACCTCGCCATCGTCAGCACCTTCGGAGATCCCTTGGCGACAAGGAGGATTCAGAACTACAGGTAGATACGTTCGGAGAGGCAGCCCTCTCCTGGACTTTGGTCTGGGGTTGTCACCGCCTTGGGAAGGATTTGTTGAGGCTATAGTATTTGTCCTGGGAGCCACCCTACTCTTTATGTTCTGTTTTCACCGTTTTCACTGTTAAAAGGACGATCACAGCAGCTGAAGGCGCGTCTCAGTCTCTCGTATATAAGTGAGCTTCGCGCAGCTCCCTTTTACCTTCGATTTTGACTGTTGAGGAGCAAGGACGTGATAAGGCTGACGTAGATAAGCGGCACCGTCTGGGGAGGCGGCGTGTAACTCCGATACATAAGAAGCAGCGTGTCCGTCTCTACCCTTTCACCTCACGCCTTGTCAGACGGGGCGTGATAAGCGCTGGCGTTCCTGGCCCATCATGGGATCCTCACAGTCTGTGGTCACGGCCTTGGAAACAGTGTTAAAGCAGAGGACATCAAAATTGGAGGAGGAACACTTAAAACTTTTGTGAAGGAGGTGGAGAGGGTGGCGCCTTGGTTTGCCTGTTCAGGCTGGTTTTCACCGATTGCCTCATGGAACAAACTTGGAAAAAGACCTTGACAGAAAATTGGCGAAGAGGATCTGCGCCTAGGGACCAAAGCTATATGGAAGCTGGTTAAGAATTGTTTAAAGGATGAAACGTGTAAGGCAGCAGTAATAGAAGGACACAGGCCACTCTCGAGGTAGTCCGGAAAAAGTCTGTCAGAAACGAGCGTAATGAGAGGTTGGGCATAAAAAAAAAAAAGACGTCCTAAGAAAGAAAAAGTGCCCTCCAGTAAGTCCATGAACAAGGGAGCGTTGAAATTTTCAGATTCAGCACTTCCTCCTCTACACATAAACCAGGAGGGGAGCCAGCCTATACCCTGTGAAAGAGCTAGAAGCGCTGAACCTCAACAGTTCTGAAAGCTCTGAAAATAAAACCTTAGACTCAGAGGAGGAGGCTGAGCTAGATGAGGAGGAAAGATATTACCCGATGAATGTAGGGAAGTAATAAAGTCTTCTAGCTTGGCCGCCACCAAAGCGCCCCTCCATATGAGACAACACTCTCACGCCTTCTCACTAGTCCCGAAAGGTGAGAAGAAAGCTAGTATGACATTTCCTATCTTTGAGACTCGGAGGAGGGGCGGGTCCATGCCCTGTTGAATATAATCAGATTAAAATTAGCGGGATCAGTTAGAAATATGGAGTCTGCCAACTTTACTCTAACACAACTTCGACAGGTTGGCCATGACAGCATTGACACCAGCTGATTGGCAGATGATTGCTAAGGCAACCCTTGCCAGCATGGGCCAATACATGGAATGGAAAAGCTCTGGTATGAGGCAGCCCAAACACAGGCCAGAGCAAATGCTCGGCCTTAATACCTGAGCAACAAGAATGGACTTTGAACTCTTAACAGGACAGGGCCGCTTTGCAGCTGATCAGTCTGCTTACCACTGGGGTGCCTATGCTCAGGTCTCCCCTTGACGGCTATTAGAGCCTGGAAGGCACTGTCCAGGAGAGGAGGGATTGATAATCAGCTTACAAAAATGGTTCAGGGACCCCAGGAAAATTTCTCAGATTTTGTAGCTAGAATGACAGAGGCTGCAGAATGAATCTTTGGCGATCCTGAACAAGCAGCCCACTAATAGAACAGCTCGTTTTTTCGAGCAAGCCACCCAAGGAGTGCCAAATAGCCATAGCCCCCGAAGAAATAAGGGCTACAGGATTGGCTTAGAGTTTGCAGGGAACTTGGAGGGCCCTTACTAACTCAGGCCTGGCGGCTGCCATTCTCCAGTTCAGCGGCGCCCCGTTAAAGGGGCGGATAAAAGATCATGCTTTCAATGTGGGAAAACAGGCCATCTAAAAAGAGACTGCAGGATGACAAAAAGAGACAGGGGTCTGTAACCCTCTGTGTCCGATGTGGCAAAAAAAAGCTACCATAGGGCTGACCAGTGCCAATCAGTGAGAGACATTAAAGGCAAACTACTCCCTCCTTTGGAGACTCGACCTAATGAGATGTCAAAAAACGGGCTGGTGGGCCCCCGGTCCCAGGGCCCTCAAAGATATGGGAACCACTTTCACAGGGCCACAACCCCGGCAGAGGAGGTCCCCCAAGAGGTGACACAAAATTGGACCTGTGTGCCGCCTCAGACTTCTTTCTAATGCCCCAGATGGGCATTCAGCCAATTCCTGCTCAGACTGTGGGGCCTCTACCCCCTGAAACCATAGGCCTTGTCCTTGGGAGAGGATCTCTCGCCCTACAAGGACTGATAGTCCATCAGGCCTTGTTGAAGCTCAGCGCTCTTGATATTCAGATTCTTTGTTCAAGTCCCAATGGGGTTTTTTCCACAAGTAAAGGAGATAGAATAGCACAGTTATTACTCCTTCCGTGCTCCCAGGCCACGATACAGGATACCAAGGGACCCATGGGGTCCACTGGTCATCATTCGGCATATTTGGTGGTTCACCTTAATAACCACCCAAAATTGAGCTAAGAAATTAATGGAAAGAAATTCGAAGGCATACTGGATACTGGGGCTGATAAAAGTATAATTTCCTCAAAATGGTGGCCTCAATCATGGCCTACCACAAAATCTTCTCACTCACTACAAGGATTAGGCTACCAGTCATGCCCTATGATCAGCTCTGCCACTCTAACTTGGACAACTGCCGATGGCCGACAAGGACAATTTATTCATATGTACTTCCCTGCCTGTTAATCTTTGGGGGGATGTTATACAGACCATGGGACTGACCTTATCTAATGAATACCCCCACAAGTGGCCCACATGATGTCAAGGATGGGCTATAAGGAAGGGAAAGGCCTAGAAGCGATTAGAACAGGGTTGTCTCCGCCCATTGAACTGATCGCCAACCCCCCACAAACAAGGCCTGGGTTTTCCTAGGTGCCATTAGGGCAACCCCTTCATGGAGGACGGAGGACACGGTGTGGTTCCCCAATGGCCATTAACCTCTGAAAATTACAGGCAGCTACAGGACTGGTGGATGAACAATTAAGATTGGGACATTTGGGCCCTCCACCTCTCCTTGGAACACCCCAATTTTGGTAATAAGGAAAAAATCAGGAAAATGGCAGTACTCCATGACTTGAGGGCCATTAACGATCAGATGGAATCCCTTGGACCCATTCAGCGGGGCCTTCCTATACTCTCGGCCCTACAAAAGATTGGAATTTGGTAATAATAGATATCAAGGATTGTTTTTTTCTATTCTGCTTTACCCCCAGATAGGCCCAGGTTTGCTTTGCTGTCCCATCAATTAATCATACTGAACCTGATAAAAGATACCAGTGGAAGGTCCTACCTCAGGGCATGGCCAACAGCCCTCCCCGATGTGTCAGTTATATGTTCAGGAAGCCCTCAAACCAGTCAGGGAGACCTATCCAAATTTACTGTTAATCCATTACATGGATGATATATCGATATGTCATAAAGACTTAGAATTACTCAAACAAGCCTATTCCTTATTACAAAAACCCTTAAACAATGGGACTTACATATTGCTCTGGAAAAGGTCCAAATTGCTGACACAGGTCATTTTCTAGGATCCATTATTTTCCTGATAAGATTATACCCCAGAAACTGAAATCCGTGAGACCACCTCCATACTCTTAATGACTTTTTAGAAGCTCTTGGGAATATCAACTGGTTGAGACCATTTTTGAAAATCCTTCCGCAGAATTAAAACCTTTGTTGAAATATTGGAAGGGGCTGCCACATCACCTCCCTGGGTGTGCTAACTCATGCAACCAAGGCCTTACTAAAAGTAGAAGATGCCATAAAACAGGCCCAATTAACGCATTGATTGGTCTCTACCTTTTTCACTCTGTGCTAGATACCAAGGATTTACCCACTGCAGTTTATGGCAACAAGGTCCACTGTTATGGATCCATCCACATGCTTCCCCTGTGAAGATTATTGATTGGTATCCAGCTGCAGTAGCACATCTGGCTATTAAGGGCCTAAAAGCTGCCATCTGTCATTTTGGGACTCCACCCCAATCCTTGATTATCCCATATACCCTACCAGGTCAAACTCTAGCCGCTACCTCTGATGATTGGGCAGTGCTGCTCACATCCTTCACAGGGAAGATAGATAATCATTATCCTAAACACCCCCTATTGTGTTTTGCAAGATCACAACCTATTGTTTTCCCTCGCGTCACATCCCACAGACCATTAAAGGAGGGATAACGGTGTATCGGATGGGTCAAAAACAGGGGTGGGAGCATATGTGGTAAACTCCCAAGTATTCTCACGACAATATTTTGAAACCTCACCCCAAGTGGTAGAATGCCTAGTGGTCATGGAGGTCATTGAAAAATTCCAGGTTCCTCTAAATATTGTTTCAGATTCCTCCTATGTGGTTAATGCTGTTAGTATTCTTGAAACCGCCGGTATAATTAAAACCACTAGTAAGGTGGCAGATATTTTCCGAAAAATCCAAATTATCCTATTAAATAGAAGATTCCCTGTATACATTACTCATATACGGGCCCATTCTGGACTCCCTGGCCTAATGAGTTCAGAGAATGATTTGGCTGACAAAGCCACAAAAATGATAGCTGTGGCCCTGGCCTCTCCTTTAGAGGCCGCTAAAGCCTTTCATGGCAATTTCCATGTCACCTCAGAAACTTTCTTTGCCGCTTCTCTATAACTAGAAAAAGAGGCGCGTGATATAGTCACCCAATGCCAACAGTGCTGCCAGTTCCTCCCAGTTCCTCACATGGGTCAACCCGAGAGGAATACAACCATTACAAATCTGGCAAATGGATGTGACTCATAATTCTACTTTTGGAAAATTACAGTATGTGCATGTATCTATAGACACATGTTCTGGCATTCTACATGCCACCCCACTTACAGGAGAAAAAACAACACATGTCATTCAGCACTGCCTTGAAGCATGGAGTGCTTGGGGAAAGCCAAAATGTGTAAAAACTGACAATGGCCCCGCCTACACATCTCAAAAATTCTGTCAGTTTTGTGCTCAGATGCAGGTTACCCACCTGACGGGCCTGCCCTACAACCCTCAAGGACAGGGAATCATAGGCGTGCTCGCCGGACGCTCAAATCATATTTAATAAAAAAAAGAAGGAATTATGATAGAACTCCCGAACACCTGAGTGGCCACTGCTCTGGCCCTTTTTACCTTAAATTTTTAAATCTTGATGAAGCTGGACAAACAGCGGCTGAGCGACATTGCTCAGGCCCAAGAGGACAAAAAAAGAATTAGTCAAATGGAAGGATGTATTAACAAATGAATGGAAAGGCCCGGATCCTGTTTTAATAAGATCCAGGGAGCTGTCTGTGTTTTCCACAGGACAATGAAAATCCCATATGGATCCCAGGACAACTTACTGAGCATCACAGCAAGTGATCAAGAAGGACTGGGACTCCTGCACCTCCTCACTCTTCTTCCATGGATGCCAGCAACAGGTGCAGGGCGCGCTACGATGGGGAATAATGTCAACCTTTCCACTCCCAATGCCGGTGATGTACCACTAACAGGGATTTAGGGTTGGCCTATTTACCTAAGGATCCACAGGTTGAACGACTAAAAGAAAATAGGACTATTCCCCTTAAGGGCAGCCTTTGTTTTGGCATATTCAACAAAACATCTTTTGATCTCCCTTGCATTATGTTATATAATCAATCTTCTGCTTGGTTAAGGGAGGCCACATGGGGAACTGGTGAGGAGGACATTGTGGCTAATGCCACAGTTCTCTATGGTGGTGGCCTTACATTGCGTTAGTGGTAGCTGCACTTATGACTTATGCCCATGGCAATGCTACTTGGAGGAAAGGGCGAAAAGGACGGTTGTCATTTTCCTGGATGGGGAACATCAAACCTGCTGCCTCTGTCTGGACAGCTACTCATATAAAATATCGCAGTAGTTACCCGCATGCCTCGCTTTATCCTGATCCCTGTTGATACCCCGGGGACCATGACCTTATTTAGAGGAAAAAGAGATTTTGGTATTTCTGCAATTATTGCTGGCATTATTGCTACGACAGCAGTCGCTGCCTCGGTTACTGCCTCGGCATTGGCCTTGTCAAATTCAGTATAGACAACCCAAACTATCAATGATTTATCGGCCACCGTCTCTGTGGTTTTCGGGACACAGGCCTCGCCAATACTCAATATAGGGAGGCCTTAAGCTTGTCGACCAGCGTATAGATCTGGTCCGAGAGCAATTAGACATTCTATGGCAACTGGCCCAGCTTGGCTAACCGCAAATCTCCCAGGCCTGTGTCACCTCCATATAATATGACAAATTTTAGGCGAAATAATCTGTCTAAGAGTCTTTCACAGCATCTGTTACAGAATTGGACCTCGGAGTTTGAACAGACACTTCGGGAGCTGAGAGCGACCATCATTCAAGTAAATTCTACCCGACTGGACCTGTCTTTGACAGAGGGATTGTCATCCTGGATCACCTCAGCAGTCTCTTATTTCAAGGAATGGGTGGGAGTGGGACGTTTTGGAGTGATCCTCTGCTGTGGATTAGTGTTACTCCTCTGGTTGCTTTGCAAATTGAGATCTCAAACAAGAAAGGACAAAGTAGTGATCGCCCAGGCGCTTGTAGCCTTGAACAAGGAGGCGTCAGCCGATATCTGGTTGACCATGCTCAAGCAACAGGGTCGCCCGGTGGACAGCTCCTAGAACCTCGGTTCATTGCACAGGATTAGAGTGTCCGGCTTGAGCAGCCCATGAGGGGTGACGAGCTTAGCATCGCACAGGGAAGTTCTACCAAATACGCTCCCTGGAAGGCATGTCATATTACATGAGGGTTTCTGCCCCAGTTTTCCCTCCCTCGAAAAATGGCAGTGCGACGGGTCGGGAGTGCCCTGGGTCCCAACAACAGCCTAAGGGTATCTCTCTTGTACAGGTTCGCCAACATATGACCTCTGTCTTCTCCACCCTATATCTGGGTGTCCTGTTTGCTTAAAAAAAAAAACAGAAAAGGGGGAGATGTGAGGAGCTGTCCGAGGAGCTGGCCTCACAGATGTGAGGAGTCCATTACAAGATGTCACCGGCATCCGGCAGAACGCACCTAGTAAAAAGGGCAATACGCAGGCGCCTGGTAACTTCCCTACTCGAAGGGACACGTACATTATGGTACGTCATCTGGCATAATTGGCAGCGACCTGTCAGAGAGTGACACGTCCTAGGCGAGGATGGTTTCCTATATAAGGGATGGTTATTCCTCACTCGGCATCTCCGCATTGTAAGCTTATGCTCTCCCTCTCAAGACGCAGTAAAGCTTTTTCTGTAGAAGGATCCTGTGTGTGCCGCGTCGTTCCTGCTGGCGAGACGTAGCGCGGGACAATGGATTGTGATGGCTCTTCCTAGTTGTAAACTTAACTACATCTGGAATGTTTTGAGACCTTCTTTGTCAATGAAATTAATTTGATTATCTTCACCTGAGCATCAAGTAGATTGTTCAGACAAAGGCAAAAAGCAGCAACATTCTTCACCAAAATATCACAACAATTTCTTAGCAACATACTAATATTCCTTTCTAGAGACAAGCCTCCACAATTCAAATCAACATCAGCAACAAGGTCTTTCATAGTCCTACTTGGGTAACCTATTAAGCCCCACTTAAATCACTCCACCACTCTCTAAATCCAAAGTCCAAAAATCCACATTCTTCTAAACAAAAGCATGGTGAGGCCTATCACAGCAATACCCCTCATTCCTGGTACCAGCTTCTGTCTTCACCAGTGGCCTTTTCTGGTCTCTCACAGTGTCCAGCCACAGCTCTTTACCATAACACCTTTATGTGTTCAAAGCCAATATGACCTGTGTCATTTTTAAATATTAACTAGTCTAGTTGACAGCATGATGCCTATCTTTGGAACACAGCTTCTTTGTGCTCTTAGAAAACACTTCCTATAAGGCTTCACCTCAGTAATGCTGGTTTCTTCTTAATCACTGCGAATTTCTTAGCTCTAAATAACTAGCATTAATTGTCCCAATAACCTCTTCTATTTTAGACTCTAAAGACAGTTTTTTACACCTGGCCAAAACTGCTACTTGCTGGAGCTGGAACATGGCCTCTTTGTTCAATTCATCTTCACCAGCTTTCTGTTTTCAATGGTTTCCTTCACTGTGTAAGCTTAGCTGTCCTGGAACTTGTTCTTGAACTCAAAGATCTGCATGCTTCTGTCTCCCTACTGCCAGGATTAAAGGCATGTACTACCAAGCCTGGACATAAGTATTTCTTCCTTTTCACAAGAACTTTATAAGTTCTGGATTTTATTTCATTCGAGATATAGTCAAGCTGACACTGATAATAGCCTTCACAATCTATCCCTTGATAATTTGACACACAATCATATCTTCTTATGTCAAATGAAAACAATATCCAGGTCACAGTAATGCCTTCCATGATAAAACTATCCCTTGTTCAACTAAAAATGCATTACCAATAAGTTTATCTGCATGGGATCTTGCCCCAATGTCACCATCAACATACCCTTAATTTAATTTAATGCCCTTGAACACAATATTTAGCTACATTTCACTTCTTGGTGCCACTTTAATCTTTGAACTATATTTTGTATTTTCCCTTTCTCAGTTTATTGTGTTTAATCAAAATGATCTTCAAAAGAGTGAACCATGAGGCTGTTTTGAGATTTCCTTTCTCAATGCAATTAGTCTAAATAGCTTCACTTTAACTTCAGGCAGACTTTCAGATGGGCAAAAAGCAGCTACATTCTTCATCAAATTAACACAAGAACATTCTCTAGGCTACATAATAAAATTCTTCTCCTCTGAAACCACTTGAGTCAGACCACCACAGTTCAACCCCCCCCCTCGATATAACTGTATTTCATGATTTTATTAGTATGGTCCATTAAATTTCACTTAAATAATTCTACTGCTGCCCTAATCCAAACTCCCAAAATCCACATTCCTCCAAACAAAAGCATGAATCTGATCTGTCACAGTAATACCCCAATCCCTTAGTTAGGATTTCATTGCTCTGAAGGGATAACATGGCCAAAGCAACTCTTAGAATGGCAATTATTTAAATAGGGATGGCTTACAGTTTCAGAGGTTCAGCCCATTATCATCATGGTGGGAAATAACAGCAGTGTGCAGGCAGACTTCTTGCTGGAGGAGTCAACAATTATGCATCTTGATCTGAAGGCAGCCAGGAGAAGATTGTGTTCTGCAGGCAGCCAAGAGGGAATACTATTCCACACACAAGGCATAGTTTGGATAGATGATAGAAAGATAGATAGATAGATAGATAGATAGATAGATAGATAGATAGATAGATAGATAGATAGATATGGATATGGATATAGATATAGATATAGATACAGATATTGGGGTATTACTGTGATAAGTCAGATATATATATATATATCCCTCTAAAGCCTCAAAACTAGACCTTCACAGTGACATACTTCTTTTAGCAAGGCCATGCCTCCTAAGAGTGCCACTTACCATGAGATAAGCATTTTCAAACCACCATAGATCTTTATTATTACTTTGTGCTTTAAATTCAGTTTAAGAGTACTAAGTTTTCATGTGAGATTTTTGTCCATTTGTGAGGTGGTAAATTAAATGAAATGGAACTTACATTTTCATTACAAATATTTTGCCTTTCTAATGGACCTTTCTTAATAAAGAAATATCAAGAAAAAAGAAAAATGGTTTCTCAGAAGTTACTTTCTTTCAAGGCTGAGATGCATGCCCTTGCATCCTCAAATAAACTGACATTTACTGAGGTAATTCAGTTTTAGCTGCTCATAGAAAAAAAATAAAACACATGTCATTAACTACTAATTGTGATTCATGCTCACATCTCTAAATCTTTATGATATATATATATACATATATATGTATATATATAAAATTTAAGAACAGGGGTATATATTTATAATATAGAATGAGAATAGTGATGTGGTCTTTGAGAAATCAAAATAGAGTCAAACTTATTCCAAAAAAGGGAACAAGGAAGTAGGTGAACATCATTAGATATTAAGTTTGGTTTTCAAGATATTGCAGGGCAAACTGTTTGACCAAATATGCAGCAGACACACATACAAAAATGTATATAGTTATTCTATAGTGCCAATATCAGTTACTTTCCAAGGTACTTACAAAATGAAAATTCCACGACAGTGTAAAAGGGAAAAATTCCAAAGGGATAAAATGAGAAATGATATAGCTATACAATTTAGTTCCTACTTTGCTGACTTGAAATTAGAGATAGAGGTTAAATTATCCATTAGGTTATGCATGGAATTCTGACTATGCCCACATTGCCAGACTATTCCAAGCCTTCATGGCTCATTTGGGAAGAATAACAAAGATTCACTCTTCAGAGTGGTGAAAAGATAAAATTCTTGATGCACCCTAGTCATAATACATGATGTAGAATTAAAATACTTGCAGTTCCAGGCAAAATGTCCATAATTTATCCCTACATAATTTTTCAAAAACTGATTAAAAATGTTAATTTATTTCAAAAGGAATATTGGGCTTGGGGGAAGGCTCAGAATTAAAAGTCCAGTTTCAATCCCAGGTCTGACATGAGGCATCTCCTGCTGCAGAATCACCACTATCCTCTTCTGGCTTCCTCATGCACTGCCTTCACATGCTCGCACCACATACAATGCTTATATACCATTAAAAATGAAATAAGTCTTAAAGTTTTAACATAATTAGTTTGATCTCATTATCCTTTGAGGTCACAGTTTCCTCCTTTGACAAAAGCAAGCCCACCTTCTTAAAAATAGTGTGTGTGTGTGTGTGTGTGTGTGTGTGTGTGTGTGTGTGTAAATGCATGCCCACATGCATGTACACATACATGGGGACCCATGGAGGTCATAAAAGGGCATTTTATTACTTAGAATGTGCACCAATCAGGTGAGCCACCCACTGAAGATGCTCAGAATGAAACATGGCTCTTCTGCAAGAGCAGTAAGAGCTCTTAATTACTGAAGTTTCCTGTCATTCAGACGGCCAACTTAATAGTGCCATTTCCAACTACTAACATATTAAAGACTAATATCTATAAGAAAAAGAGAAATATGAGTTACCCACATTAAGACATTCTGTAATTTATCTTAAGAAATGCTTCTGGACTCTCCTGAGATACATATCAAGGGGAATGGATATAGGGTTTCACTTACCTCTAGCAGCTCTCACACTTTTACCTTTGACTCTATCCCTTCTCTAATGATGAGAACATTCTAATAGCAGATCATGACATGTTGACCACTAGCTAATACAAGTCACTAAATCACACCACATGAAGTATTAAAGCTTACCCAATATGCTACATTTTCAACCAAGAATCTACTCATAAAATTCCAACATAGACATATCATGCTTTAACTTCCTAGATTCAGCTGATACTCATTTCTCAGATTTACATCAATATAGATGTGGAAAATCACATAATTTCTTCTGGAGTATAAGTGCTAATTTCATTGTCATATTTGAAAGTGTTCCTCAAGATGTATTCTATTATAGGAGTCCAGTTAGGAATGGGTCCTTAAGGACATCTTTAGAAGTAACGGAAAACTCTTGAAGATAGTTGCCAAAGAAAGCTTACATCTGAGACTTTAAGCCAAGATGATTTATTCTCTCAGACACAGAAGGGAAGGATTACTTACACTAGTCATAATCATCCCACAGTGACTTAATTCAAGTCTCAGCTTCATTAATTCTAGTTTCAAGATTCTGATTTTCCTCAAAATCTACTCTACTTTTTTCTTGAGAATTTTGTTTGAAAGTTATGGATGAACTCACGTTGTAAGTCCACAGCCTACAGAATTAAATGTTATGTAATTTTTCTGCTCTGTCCTTTAGCTTTAACAAACCAGAAATTCTTTGGGGGACACTGAAGAAGCTCTTGATCTTTTGTGTATTGATATAAAAATTTCGAACCCTAAGTTTGCCAATCTCTTTCTATGATTGTGCTAGCACCATGGATCATAGTCATTTTATGTTATAGATTTTGTGGTCATCATTGATGAATTAATGTCCAAAAGCTATAGTCAATTGTTTTCCAAGATACTTACATCAAAAGACACTTTATTACAGCAGCTGAACAGATAGCTCCATCAATAAAGGGCTTGCTCTGCAAGCAAACAGACCTGAGTTCAAAGTTCCATAACCTACATACAAAGCTAGGCACCATGCCACACTCCTGATTCCTAGCATAAAGATACAGAACTGAAGGATCCTGAGTTCTCACTGGGCAGCCAATGTAACTGAGTCCATTACTTTCAGATTCAATAATCGTCTCTGTTCCAAAATTAAGGTGGAGAGAAATATAAACCTCTTGCCTTCATGCTTATGTATACACATTCACTTGCACACACACACACACACACACACACACACAAGTAATTTATTACAATTAACCATATATTTTATTTGGAATAATTTGTAAGCTATATCATAATGGATTCTGTCATCCATCCAAACTGTAGAATGGCCTACTGATGACTTGGTTATCATAAATTGGAAATTTAAAAAGATGGTGTGATATCAAATAGAATGCAAGCCCACCACACAAAAAATTCACTGTGAGTAAACTAAAATCCAATGTATAGTGTGTGCTCCTATAGACCAGATGTGCCTAGAAATCTAATAGTGCATGTGGAAGTATCTCTTTCCTCTCTGCTAATTGTTCTCTCTCATAATTGAGAGCCCAGTTATAAAAACCATGCTTCATATTCCCAGGACACTAAGGGCTATTGGTGTGTAGGTCATCATTCAACATAGAAAGACTACTTCTAAGTGACACAGGAAAACTAATAAATTGAAAGTTAGATTGTCAAGTGCATGTCAAGGAATGACATTAACTTTATGGGGAAAATGTACAAAGGTAATTGATTGAGATTCTGTTTCACAGTAGCTGGGGATATAGCTCTGAAACAGAGAGCTCATCTAACATATAAAAATTCCTAGGTCTCATCCCCAGCATCAGACATACCTGGTGTGGTGATACAGGCCTGGAACCTCAGCCCTTGGGAGTTTGAAACAGGAGCATGGGAAGTTCAAGGTCTCCTCAGCTACATACCCAGTTACAGGCCAGCCAGGATTACATGCAACCAAGTCTCAAAATCAGTTATCTTTCACAAAGGGGGCAGGAGATTAGACGAGTCTCCTGGGATCCACTTAGTGCTTCCTTAGCTCATAGTAAAAGCTAACAAGACCTGAAAGCAAAGAGAAGAACGAGGAGAGTTAGTGAAGAGTCATACCCTTTAGCAATGATAATTTAGGTCACCCCATTAAGAAAAATAACCTCAAGCATATGAAGTAATGATTGTAGTCATAGGAGTCATGAAATAGTGTGTAGAAAAAGCACAGATGTGACCAGTGACAGATACAGCAAATGTCAAGACAAGTGCATATATTTCTGAATATTACATACTTGCTTATTCTCCCTTTCCTCATTGCCATTAATGTTTTATATAAAAAAGATGAGCTGTCATTAGTTTAAAATTTAGTTTTAAGTGGTAAGCTATTCAAATAGAACTGTAACTTTCAAAGATGAAAGTGACAGAAACTTGAATCTTCTCATTTTAAGAAGGATGGTGTACCTTTCTCATCTTTTCTTTCTTCTTATTTTTGCAACTAACTTTACTGACCTGGGACTGACAATATCTCTGTAGCCTCCTAAGTACTGACATTTAAACAATACGTTCTTTTGCAAAGAACTATGATGTATCTTTGGGATAGAAGGGGATCATTCAGAAAAGTGTTTGCTGTACTGGAATGAGGGTATGAATTTGATACCCAGGACTCATAATATGACAAAGTGAAGTGCCATATTTCTGTAATCTCATCACTGATAAAGTAGACACAGATGAGTTCTTAGGGCTCACTGGCTGACCAACCTAGCCTAATCTTTAACTACCAGGTTCATCAAAAGACTGTCTCAAAAAATAAAGTGGGTAGTGATTGAGGAAGCCACCCAAAGTCCACTTCGGATCTCCACACATATACACACATTTGGACATTGAACTGCCTGAGGATCCAGCTATACCTCTCTTGGGAATATACCCAAAAGATGCCCCAACATATAAAAAAGACACGTGCTCCACTATGTTCATAGCAGCCTTATTTATAATAGCCAGAAGCTGGAAAGAACCCAGATGCCCTTCAATAGAGGAATGAATACAGAAAATGTGGTACATCTACACAATGGAATATTACTCAGCTATCAAAAAATGACTTTATGAAATTCAAATGGTTGGAACTGGAAAATATCATCCTGAGTGAGGTAACCCAATCACAGAAAAACACACATGGTATGCACTCATTGCTAAGTGGCTATTAGCCCAAATGCTTGAATTACCCTAGATACCTAGAACAAATGAAACTCAAGACGGATGATCAAAATGTGAAGGCTTCACTCCTTCTTTAAAAGGGGAACAAGAATACCCTTGGCAGGGAATAGAGAGGCAAAGATTAAAACAGAGACAGAAGGAACACCCATTCAGAGCCTGCCCCACATGTGGCCCATACATATACAGCCATCCAATTAGACAAGATGGATGAAGCAAAGAAGTGCAGGCAGACAGGAGCTGGATGTAGATCGCTCCTGAGAGACACAGCCAGAATACAGCAAATACAGAGGCGAATGCCAGCAGCAAACCACTGAACTGAGAACGGGACCCCCGTTGAAGGAATCAGAGAAAGAACTTGAAGAGCTTGAAGGAGCTCGAGACCCCTTATGAACAACAATGCCAAGCAACCAGAGCTTCCAGGGACTAAGCCACTACCTAAAGACTATACATGGAATGACCCTGGACTCTGACCTCATAGGTAGCAATGAATATTCTAGTAAGAGCACCAGTGGAAGGTGAAGCCCTTGGTCCTGCGAAGACTGAACCCCCAGTGAACGTGATTATTGGGGGGAGGGCGGTAATGGGGGGAGGATGGGGAGGGGAACAGCCATAAAGAAGGGGAGGGGGAGGGATTAGGGGGATATTTGCCCGGAAACCGGGAAAGGGAATAACACTCGAAATGTAAATAAGAAATACTCAAGTTAAAAAAAAAAAAACACACACACACACAAACATGCATTATGTGTGTATATATATATGTGTGTGTGTGTGTGTGTGTGTTTTATATATTATGAGCACACATAATTGAATTCCATACATAATACTAGGCTATAGATTTACTGAATGAATTTCATAAATAGAATTAGTCGATGGCTCATTACCATATTTCAAGCATCTTTACTGTTGTCTATTACTAGGCAAATCGCTTAACCCTCGTGGAGTGTGTGTGTGTGTGTGTGTGTGTGTGTGCTGCCTTTGTGTTTTGCTATTTGGGAAGTGGGCGTGCTCCTAACCCTATTATTTCGTAGTTGTTGAACTAGATAAATAGTCACAGAAACACAGACCATGACTGTTTGGTCTCAAACGCAAACAACCTGTATTTGAACTACTGCAGTCTCCCACTTACTATTTGTGGACCTTTGGGACAGTGAAAGCCTCTCTATATCTGTCTCTGTCATGAGTATAACAGATTCACAAGGCTATTCAGAGTATTAGATGCCACTGATTAGAATCATTGAGAATTGTACCTGTACCCACAGTGATCATTCTGTATATTTCATCCTCATTTGCTGTATGAGTCTGTGAATCTGGAAGTTACAATGTACAGCAGTGCAAGACTATCAAGTGAGGGTTTGTGGATCTCTCCTTAGAGCTTCAATGATTTTATCTGCCCTCTCGGCTGTGATCTGGAAAACCAGCTTTCCCTATTAAACATCATCCACACATGTTCATGACAATATGCACCGTGCTGGGAGTCTTAATTAATGTGGTCAGTTGACCTGTGATCTGTGAGACAGAAGGGGCTTCCCTCCTCAGGGCAGGAACTCTCTGCCTTCATTCATTTTGCATATGGACCATGAGTTAAACAATGAGAATAGCATACGAGATGCATAAAATGAGCTCAGGTTTTAGAGTGTCACATTGGATAAGTGACAAGAAACTCAAAGTGTGACCTTAGTCTGCTGCTGTCAAATTGCTTGTTGGAAACTAAAACTGAACTAACAGGATCCGAGCACCAAGCCAAAGGTTTGGTCCAGGAAGGAGGATTGTCTCATGTCACCAGCTGGTCTGGTCCTCAGTAACACGGCAAAAGCGGGTTTTTCTCCATGGTTATCCCAATGACTTTCCTATCCTCTGTGAAACCTCTATCCATTTCTCAACTCCAAAAGCTCAAAAATGAATATGAGCAGGAGAATTGTTGCAAAATTCTTATTTCATGTGCCTCTCTAATTTATTAAACACCCCCAGGCAATCTATTTGAGAATTTTATTTTTACCATGAACTTTATAACATTTGAAGAGTAAGTACAAACAAAAACAACATATTGTTTACAATGGTCATATTTGAAAGTTTAAAAGCAAATAATTGCTACCAGTCAAAGTTGGGGAGAATGGGAGAAAAATGAGCTTGTTCTTCACTGATGATAGGTATGAGGTAAGTACCAATATGTTCGTTTCACTTCTGTGGCTCTGTTCAAATGCCCTGACTAAAAGTATCTTATGGAGGCAAGGGCTCATTTGGTTAGTAGGACTGGGTCACAGTTCATCACTTAAGGGAAGTCAAGTTGATTAGCTAAAAATAGCTAGTCATACCATATCAACAGTCAAGAGCAGGAAGAAAAGAATGGATTCTTCTTTGCTAACTTTCATCAAGCTCTCCTGACTTGTATAGTTCACGATCTCCTGCCTAGGGAATGGTGCAACCCGTAAAGGTCTGAATTTTACCACACCATTTAACCCAGAGGTTAACATCATCTATACAATTGTTCAAATGAAGCTCTCTTCCCAAGTGATTCTGTGTTCTATTAATTTAACAGTTTGAAGTAGCCAATAGGCACTGTGTAAAAGCTTGTCTAGTAATCAGAACAGGGAGAAACATTAAAATCATTCACTATTTTTAGAGCTCAACATGTTCACTTTAACCTCCACTGAACAGGGGTTGGGGATTTAGCTCAGTGGTAGAACGCTTGTCTAGCATACGCAACGCCCTGGGTTCAGTCCCCAGCTCCGGAAAAAAAAATTCCTTCAACCTCCACTGAACAAAAACACCGATATTCAAAAAACTGAAAAAACAAAAACAAACAAAAAATCACAGTAATGTCAGCATTTTAAAAGATGGTGACAAGAAAAGGAAATTCATATTTCCTGGAAATAAATAGTAGGAAAATACATTGTAGAATATCTTGATTTTATAGTATTTTTAGATATGGTAAAATAAAGAGATCTAAGGAATGAGTAAGTTGTGTGGGAAGTTATTGGTAAGAGCAGGTGTGGCATTATACAATACTGCTAATGAGTCAGGAGAAACAAGAAAGAACAGAAGAGAAAGAGGATAGAACTATGTTTTTCCAGTTTGTGTGTGACTTTGGAAGCATAGAGAGAGCAGTGGGTGTTCATGAGTTCATTGTGAGATCCAGACTAGAAGGGGCATATTTTTCCTAAGTTGGTAGACTACATCAATGTTACCAGCTATTTTTAGGGTCCTGGTGCCCTAACTAGCCAAGCTCAGTATCCATCCCCAATAAGCCAGTTAGTTCCACAGATAAGTAACTGTCAGTGGAAGGCAGAGAAAGGAGATAATGTATTCAATCTGGCCACCATTAAGAAAGCAACAAGATAAAGTGGAGATGCCAGCAACACTCACCCATAGCTATCTTCAAAGTCCTGACATGACATTTAAATGTTTTGATTTAAATGAAGGCCAAACGGTATGCCTCACTAAACATTTGTGGTTAAGGGCTGGTCACTGTCCCAGCCCCAGTCTCTCTGGTAAGATAGCCTGACCCTTTCAGCTGGCAGTCATCTCACCAAAAAATAACAAGACAAAGTACTGTGAAAAGTACAAAAGAACAAAAAAGGCTAGTGCTAGTCTTCAGACCAACCTGGAAGGCATGAAGATATTTTAAAGAAGCATTTGGGTCTCATGTATTAGCTATCAGTCCATTGAAACAATAGGCCACAAAGAATGGTAATTTCCCTCAGGAATCTCATGCTACCACAAAAGGCAGCCTAAATCTTGGATCAGGCTAGAGGATAAACATATGTGCAACTTTTTAGACGACACTATGGAAGAGGCAGGCAATGATGGGTCAGTAGTGTGTGGAAACTTGATCTGGACTCTTACCCATACATAACCCTAGATCTCTACTTAAATCAAAACCACAAAGATAGACTTGGGGGACCCACACTGAATACATTTTACCCCTCAATCTCTCACTATTAATTTGGCTTTTTTAATTGGTTTGTCAGGGACAGATGGCTAAACCTGACTTCTTGAAGCATAGGCCTTAGTAACACTTAACATACCTTAGTAACACTCTTTCTGAAATATCTAACTATGAGTAGACACTTCAAAGTGTCCAGGAGTATTAGAACGGTGCAAAGGCATCATCTGGGGCACATGCAGGAAGTTACAGGACAGCACTGCTCAGGTAGAGAAAGGGAAGTCATTGCTCAAAACTGGGCTTTGTGTTCAAATTCCAGGCTCCCTTATTTGGGTTTGTGAAAAGGTTTAGGTTGTTGAGCAATGAGCGCTAGTATATGAAATATGTAAATTTTCTCTAAAAGCATAAGCATTCTGTCACCAACTTCCAGTTATGGTGACAAAAGGACTGGAGACTAGTAAGATAAGTCTGTGAGTGTCTATGTCTTCTTTTTGCCTGTTTAAAAGAATTTTCAAATTGCTGTGCCTGTATATGAGAGTAATGGTTATGTGGACACATGAATGCCGCACATGTCTCAGCCAAAAGATAGTTTTGGATACCCTGGAACTGGACTCACAAGCACCTGTGAACCACGCTGAGATCATTCTGGGAATCAAACTCAGGGTCTCTCTCTGCAAGAGCTCTGTTCTTAACAACTTAGCCATCTCTATAGCCTCACCACCTGCTATGATTTATGTAGATACTATCCCATGAGGAAATGGAAGCCAGGGCAGAATTGCTAAGTAGCCTTAGCCATTGCCATGCAAAGCAATGAGCCTCTGTGGAAAGCTCTGCATGGTAACATTCCCCCAGGGAGCTCATCTCAGGAGCATTACTATGCAATGTGAATTAAATCTTCTGCACAGAGCAGCTGCCAAGGGCTTCAGAGTCACTTGTCCTCACCCTGGAGGATGAGACTTTCTATATCAGCGACCTGATTCATGATGCACATGTGGGAGCTTTAGGACCTAAGTAAGCTCAACGCTGGTGGAAGTTGGTGTGCTCCCTGTATGAAGGCTGAATTCCAGTATCAGACAGTCCTTCGATCATGACAGAACCACATTAATTTATGTTTACCAGGGAACATCTTGGAATATGAAAACACAAAGAAAGAGAGTAGTTGAACTGTGAATTTGTAAAGCCACACTAACTGAATATCACAGTACAGAGGCAAGGGAGGCAGCCATCTATAATTAAGTGCCCTTGGAGACAGTGTCAAAAATGCAAGGATTCCAGGCCACTCAGAGAAACTTTCAGGCCAGTCAGAGCTACATAGTAACACTGAGAAAGGAGGAGGAGGAGGAGGAAAAGGAACAACTAGAGGAAGGGTCATGAGGTACAAACAGCTGCACCAAAGATTCAAAGAAGCTGAGAGGCAAAGTGGAAGAGGCTGAGAGGTGGATTGTTTAGTGAAGTGCCTGCTGTAGAAAGAAGCATGAGGAGGTATATAAATACCCATGTAGACAAAGCAGATACAATGGCGCAAGTCTATAATTCCAGAATTGAGATGGTGAAGACAGGCTGTACAGAGTTTCACTGGCTGGTCACCCTCCTTGGTGAGCTCCAGTTGTACAGTGGGTGAGCTGCCTCAAAAAACAAGGTAAATGCTTCCCATGGGCAGACAGTAGAGTCTGACCTCTAGCCAACCTTGCAGGAATGGACCTGTTCTAAAGAAGTACTTGTGTCTATGTGTTAACTATCAGCCTTTGAATCAATGGACTCCATTGGATGGGAATTTCCTTAGCTTTATGTATGGTTAAGAGTACAGATAGTGATACAACCCTATGCACCATTGATCATCATTGTCTCTCTCATGGCTGATCCAAGATTCAGGATGCCTTTTGTGCTAGCCTCCTTATGCATGTACAAAGGAATATATAGGAATAAGAAGCTGCAAATACATGAATGTGGGAGCATGTACCCATGCAGGCACATAAGAGAGTGGGGTAATGAAACCGTCAGAACTGAAGACCTAAGAGCCGAAAGCCAAAATGACAGAGATAGAATTTGGCTGCTTTGTTCTTCTAATCAATCTGATTTCTTTCCCTTTGAATCATCATGGTATAAATTTATGTCAGTAGTGGATTGAAAGAAAAAAATGTAACTTGTCACGCGCGCGTGTGCGCGCGCACACACACACACACACACACACACACACACACACACACACACACACCCTATCACTGATTTTATTTCTCCAAGCATAATTCCAAAAATAGCCTCTGCTGTTAGAAAGTGAAATGGTTAGGATACAGGAAAATAGCAAACCAAGGTAAATATCTAGCAAGTTTAATATAAAGTTTCCAGTGTCTCTGCTCCTGCCTTTAGGAAGAAGCTCCAACTGTCAGCAAACAAGCATTACTGTCACAAAGTGAAACATTAACTAACCTTCCAAAGCCATATGCCACCGCATCTCTGACTGGGGAGCTGCAGATGTTCTTGTTTAAAAATAAGCTTTTCCTCACCCCAAACACCCCTGCCCTTAAGACAAATAATATACCCACCTGTTTCTCCTCTTAATTTTTATTATATTTTTATTTTCAAAACTAGCTTACAACACAATTTCTAACTGCCATCTGAACATTTATACGTATGCCCACAGATAAGCGTAGCTCCAACCTCTCAACAAAGAGATTTGCAACAGATGGAAACTTTGACAGAAAACCCTAACAGAAAACAACAGATCTTGTTGAACCAGCTAATCCATCTGCAGCACAACTGATCCTGTGGTACCCAGCCCCAGCTTATCCACCTGCAGCACAAATCATCTTGTGGAATCCAGCCCAAGCTGATCCATCTGCAGCACAATTGATCCTGTGGTACCAATCTCGGTAGACTCATCTGCAGGGCAACTGATCCTATAGGACCTAACCCTACTTGATCCAT
The DNA here is from genome assembly GCF_011064425.1 of Rattus rattus. Taxonomy (NCBI): domain Eukaryota; kingdom Metazoa; phylum Chordata; class Mammalia; order Rodentia; family Muridae; genus Rattus; species Rattus rattus. The sequence continues at coordinate 14,720,440 of NC_046163.1, read as the reverse complement.
CAAGTCCTTCAGCAAATGATAATGGGACACCAATAACAAGGGTTAGAATGATTTTAAGAGCCAGAGGATAGGAACTGTGACATTGTATCTCTTACAGATCTCAGGAATAGTCCTACCAACGTGGCTGCCTAAGCAACATGGCTGCATGACCTAAACAAAGACAGCACCAATAGACTTAATAACATAAAAGAAAAAAATCACACAGGGTCCAACCACTGAAAAAATAACTGAACACAGCTAATGATTGCTGGGAAAAAGAGAAAATCACTTGCCCTGTTGGTTATTGACTACAAAGTAGTCACCCCTAAAATTATATACATACAAACAACATTATACAAACTAAGCAGGTTGTCTGTCTATTTGTCTCTCTGTCTCTCTGTCTCTGTCTCTCTCTATATATAAATATATATAATTGCATTATATATTTATTTTTATATTATAATATAATATATTATATATTATATGTGTATATTCCACAAATATTAAAGAAAGAGGCCAGAGGCTACCAATTTATGAGAGGATAGGTTGAGACATTGTCAGAGGAGAGATAAAAGGGAGGAAAGAGAAAAGAAAAAGTGATGTAATCATATTTTAATTTCAAAAACTATTTCTTGAAATTAAGTTACAAATAAACAAGTTTTGCTAGGGCCAGTTTTTATTCTTTAATAATTTTATAGATGATTATACTATACCATATTCACTTCATATGCCTACTTTCAAAGACCTCCCCCCAAAATTATGTGGCTTTTTTCTGTAACCCACTTGGACTAAAATTACTGCCCATATATACATGTGTATGAAGCCATCCACTCGAGCATGGATTACCTACCAGAGGCCACAGTTCTGAAGAAGTCCTGAGTAGCCAGCCACAAGCAATAGCTCCTCAGCTGGGGTAGTTTCATGAGCCCTATTCCCATCGGTACTGCAGTGTCAACTGACTTGATCTTCTGTGGGTCTTTTTCAGGCAACCATAGCTGCTGTGAGCTCATCCGTGCGGCCATCCTGCATGTCCAGATGACACCATTTCACCTCATCCTCTTCAACATCTGGCTCTTAAAATACCCATGCCCTCTCTTCACAGTATTTCTTTCCCTTCATTGAAAAAGTACACAATAAAAATGTCCGTTTGAGGCTGAAAACTTCCCAGTCACTTAATCTCTGCTCTTGGGCCAAGGAGAGTCACTGCTGGTTAGAGTACAGAAATGTTTCTACACAGATTTTTCATAAACATTTAATTTATGGTGATTCGTCCCCACCTTCTTTTTATCTACCCATCCCTCTATTCCCACTCAACCCCCATAGTCTCCTTTTCAGTTTGATCTGTTGCCTTTACATCAAACCTGTTTTTCCAGTCTCATTTGCTTGCTTCTAAGCCTTATCTACTCCCACAGGATTACATTCATTTAGCACTTAGAGACTAGGATGATCTACTTGGGTAGGAAACTGCATTTGATCTTCCAAGCCTGAATTACCTTGTGTCTGGCTTTGTTTTAATTTGATTATATACTCCTCACCTCACCCCCTCTTCACTTTCTAGTAAGAAGACTAGGCAGAGAGGAACTTTCTATCCTTGCCTGCCCATTTTTTTTTTTTTTTTTTTTTTTTTTTTTTTGGTGAGGGCCACAGATTTGTCTCCAAAATATAATGGGAGAAATGAGAACAGACATTGTTGCCTCTTCTAATCTTTTCACATGATTCTGTTCGCCTTCACATATTTACCTGCAGTTCTTCACCGCATGTTCTAAGAATTACAAAAAGGTGCTATTAACCTTAGGTAGGTACAGAATGATGAAGGAGCCGAAGGGCTCAAGCTAGTATTGCAGAAAAGTAAACACTCTGTGAAACTACGTATTCCGTAGAGTTTGGAAAATAAAAGGAAGCCCATGTTGGATTTTACTCTTGAGGGCCATGTATTCTGTAGGTCAGAGAAAGCTACTTCTAACATGAAGTGAGACAGTGGATGAGATGAGATAAGGACAACAGCAATAACAACAACAACAGCAACAACAATAACAACAGCAACAACAAAACCCAGAAAACAGAAACAAACAAACAAACAAACAAAAAAAATTGTCCAGGAAGGACGGGACCTTGAGCAGCAGCAGTACCAGTGGCCTGGCTGGAGGCCAGTAATGCTGTAAGAGTTTCAGCTGCTGCTTTCTGGTTCTCTCACTTTTGCCTGGAAGCTGTGAGAGTAGGCAGGAACCCAGTACCCTGTAGTTGTGCCAACTGGACTAACAGCTCATCCTCCTCCCCCAAGCCTCACCTCAGGTTCTGCTATAAATTCTTTAAAAATACCTGAGACCAGAAACTCAATGCCATTCTATTTCATGAGACCACCCTGCTGTGCAGGTGCTCTATCTCTCTCTCTCTCTCTCTCTCTCTCTCTCTCTCTCTCTCTCTCTCTCTCTCTCTCTCTCTCTCCCCCCTCCCTCCCTCCCTCTCCCAATCACCTAGGTATCTATAGTAAACTACTCTCCCAAACTCACCCTCTGTGATCCCTGAATTTCATCCTTGGCATTTGGAGGTAAGAACTCACACGCCACTGGCTTGGGCTGGCTTTAGAGGTTATCGACTTTTCTGAGACCCTAGATCCAAAGCTAAACAAACACGATGTGAGAGAAAAGACTCCCATCAGATTCAAAACACCCACACACATACCAAATTCCTCACATCACTAAAGAGAGAGCAGTATTCTCAGAGGATCAAGCCCTGCAACTTACTTCACTGTTTAGGTGGCAAGATGACCAGCAGGCTTATCGATGGTATCCCATTACCACCTCTCTTGTACACTGCTCACTTGGGCAGGTACAATAACTCTGAAGAGGTTCTGCGTGCTGCCTGCCATAGCGCAGGAGCCCAAGCATTAAAGCTAACCAGGATGGGCATGGCACCTGGGAATGACCTTTTGTTGCACAAATTCTCTTCACATCAGGGTCAAACTCTAAGGGTAAAAAATAATACATAAGGGAAATAAAAGATTTAGAGCTTTTCTATAAGGGAATCTCAATCTTTCCACATCTGCTGATTCCTTAATAAAATAATAAAACTTTGTGCATCCCCTGTGATCTTGTTGGCCAGGGCTGTGGAATTTTTGGTCAACCCTCTAACTAAATTTTCTGGATTCTTGTCCCCAGCCTAACAGCAGTTTTGACATTCAGATCCCAAGTCAACATACTACCCCTCCCAGCCAGGAATCAGACTGCCTGACTGAAAGCATATATAATAGGATATCAGTAAGTCATTTAGCATAGAACAGCCCCACCACTTCTAAAGGAAAATGTACAAAAAGGGAATCCCCTACTTTGCCATAACATCCCAATCTCTCCTAAGCAGCCGCTGAGCTATCTGTCTATGACTTTAATAGCTCTAAAAATAATAAATATTATTCCCAAAGCATAATTCACCTCAGTATTCTTCTAAACCATTTAAACACTAATTATTCATTTCTTTGTTGGGAGAGTAAATAGCTGCAAAGTTTCAATATTTATAATTGGTGTTTAGGAAATTAGCCATAAGCCCATATATGATAAACTGTAACATGTGGAAAGCATAGGGTGAACTGTACCACGTGGTAAAGTATTTGATGATGTGAGCAGTGTTATTCATGTTTATTCAGATTCTAGAAAACATGGTATATCTTGATTTACGACAATAAAATATCTGAACATGTAAAAAGAATGGGATGAAATTCTGGAAAATGGTCCTCTGATCTCTACCTCCCCCTCTCACCACATAACTAAATTTTAAAAAAGTAGTGTACTGTCATTGGGTTGGAGGCTGTAGTGGCTAATTCCAGCGATTACTAAACTGAAGCAGAGCTTAAAGAGAGTGTATAATTGCTATTCCCTCTTACTAAAATGAATCCTACTGCATATTACTTAGAGAAATATTTTATTTTACTGCATGTATGTATTACTATGTTTTCAGTTTTAAATTTATTTACTTTATGTGCATGAGTTTTTTGCCTGCCTGGATATATGGAAACCGTATGTGTGTGTGGTACCTATGCAGAAGACCAGAGGAGGTCCCCTGGAACGGGAGTTTCAGATAGTTGTAAGTTACTATGCAGGTAATAAGAACCAAGCCTAACTCTCTAATCCCTTAGCTATTATTTTTAAATTCTATCATCTATTTTTCATCTCTCTCTCTCTCTCTCTCTCTCTCTCTCTCTCTCTCTCTCTCTCTCTATTTTGTGACACTTTCTTATATACTTCTACTTGGGGAAGAACCTTAAATTTTTGATATGCCTGTCTCTGCCCAACTGCAGTGTTGGGATTATAGGTGTGTAATGTTACTCCCAATCTGTATACAATGCTGGAGATGAAATATGGGTCTTTGACATTTTAGAAATGTATTCTATCAAGTGAACCACATTCCCAGCCCTAGAAATCCTATAATAGCTGTTCGTTTATCATAACAGTTTCATTTATTGCTCGCTTGCATAAACACATCACCATTCCTATATGTAACCAAATTAATAGTAATCCCTTCATGTTTTCTAATAAACATTGCAAATCCAAATTTCTTTGGCTTTCTGAAGGAAGGTTTTCATGATGGTTGGTTTTTCAAGTTGCTTTGTTCTGGATCCAGGCAAGGCTCCCATGCCTCAGCCGGTTATTTAGTGACTTCAAAATCTAACAACCGCTTTTCCTGTGTGCTGGATATTTGCACTGGGCCATTTGCCGTGAAACATTAATCATGTTCTGCATGTGGCTGATTGCTGCTTTATGGGACTTGAACTTGTCCCTCTGTCTGAAGTGACTTTTATTTGAACTGGTAATAGTTGGACCTAGACGCCTGAATAGATTGGGTTTGAATTTTTTGCAAGCACGAGTGTACTCTCTCTACATCACACCAGGGAACATGTATATATAGCAGATCCTTTTTTAGCATGTCAAGATTTTGCCTTGGATTTCAGAAGTTAAACAAAAATGAGGACAAAGAGCGTGGATAGAGAAGGATGTGCTGGAGCCAGTGGCCATTCTGAGAATAAAAGGTGCTTGTAGACAAAGCTGTCGTTTGATAGACTGCTTCAGTCTCATCTTAACTCACATGAGACTGACCTGCCAGGAGCAAGGATATTCTAAATAAATGTGTGTGCCCCTCCCTGTGCTTACCAGAATATTGAGAGAATTGATCCTAAGAAAGTAGAATTTACTAGGAATCTCCTGCTGGAAGAAGTAAGAGGTTGAAGCTTGATGCCAGCCAGACAGGAAATTTGTGTCCTGGAAAGAGACTTCATACGGTTCTAACACTTTGTTAGATCGCCTTGCAAGAGAAACTAGTCCTGAGAAAATGATAAATCGGTGACGGGCAGGACCATGGTCCAAACTACTTATATCCACCCTTCATTTTTCTATTTAAATATAAATCTCATGTCAGGATGGCATGCAATGGACTTGGAAGACACGAGGCCTCTTTGTTCCTCTTGTCATTGTGTCCACATTCAGTAAATCTCCTTTCTCTGATTCTTCACTTGTTTGTGTAATTGGCCTCTGAAGGGTGGGTGGCTATCAGGGCTTCAGCTCTGTCTGACTCTGACAACTCTAGCCTCTCACAGGCTTAAGTCAGAATAATATCACACACTAAAGCCCCCTAAGTGTAAAGGAGGCTCACATTTTACCTTCTTCCATGATGTCCAAGAAGTCCTATAGCCTCACTGGTAGCTTCGATCACAGAAACTACTATGACTCAATAGCAACTGTGCAAAGTGACTTTTGGTTCAGTCAACTGTACTACACAGGTAACAGAAATTGCAAGCCCAGAACGTAGTGTATAATGTCTGTAAAGATAAACATCAGGCCAAGCACTGGAGAACAGAAGGACACAGATCTCATATGTTCATGTGAATGAGTGCTAACAGGCAAAAGCCACAACTGTCTATTCTCATTTCTCCGCAGGTTCTCAACTCCTGAGAAGCTTCCAATTTACTCAAGGGTAAGCATTTAACATGTATTCTTGTCAATTTAAACATATCAGCTTAAACCCCTGTGGATATGGAAGAAATCAAGTATCCACTGATGCTCGTACTTCATTCATTAATTACATATTATCCACATTTACAGTCAAATGTACCTTTGATATAAGCGGTAAAGTCCCAGACTCTTAGTTTCTTGTTCCAGCGTACATCTGCCTATATCTAAACCACTTAAAAGTAATTGGACTTTCCACAAGCAATACCACATCAAAAGGTTGTGTCAAGAATTCATTCTGAAAATTTTTAGAATAGATACACTGTTTTAATTCTGGTGTTGATCTAAAGCTGTAATTTCTTCAGCTTTGCCAATTATGTTTTTGATTTTCAAAAATATTTTTGGTTTACTATAATAATTGAATTATGATTACAAAAATATATGTAGGAAATTAAAATAAATAGGTATCAACTTCATTTATTGATTTTTAATTTTTGTCAACATGGCTGTGATGCCTATATGTCCCCAAATTTGGTCTTTTCAGACTTATGTGTCTCCAAGTGAGGGCTAAATTACTTATTATAAAATGCATAGAAGGTATCTTTATCAAATGAGAAAACATGAGCTTTGAAAAGTAAAGTTATTCTATCTTTCCTGGGTGTAATTATGAAAAAAAAAACTTACCCTATATGTTTAAGAACATGTAAGTGTCTTCTTTTTACCAATCAGATATAAGCCCAAAACCTGGCTTCTTTGTTACTGTGATAAAATGCCCTGACAAAAATTAACTTTCAGACAAAGGGAGTTATTTTAGCTCACAATTCAGATTACAGCCCATCATTGTGGGGAAGCCAAGGCAGAGACAGCAAACACCTAATCACATCACATCCAACTCAGAAGTAGAGAGAAGATAAACACATGCACACTTGGTTGGTTGTGGTCAGATTAATTTCTCCATGGTTATGTAGTTCAAGGTCCTTTGTGTTACTACCCACATTGGGTTAGAATTTCCAATGTCAATTAACTTAATGAAAATAACCTCCCACAGATGTGCCCACAAGCCAACCAAATATAGGCGATCCCTCACTATGGCAATCTTACTGGGTCCTTCTAGGTTGTGACAAGTTGACAAAGCTAACCATCACGTTCAATGTATTAATTTTTTGTTACAGTGACAAATACCTCAGAAGATCAACTCCATGGTGAAAAAATTTATCTTAGATGATGGTTTAAGAGTTGTGGGTCTGTAATTAGGTTCCATTATTCAGAGGATGGTGGCAAGGTTCATGATGGAAGGGTGCAATGGACCAAAGATATAAAGAAGGAAGAGAGAGGTTAGAAGGAAGGGGAGGGCAACATGAATCCCAAAATCCCACAGGGATTTTCTTTATCTACTTTGTTCTCAACTCCAAATAATGCCAATGTGTTATGCTTACTTTAAGGGCTTAATCCATAGAATAGGTTATATTCCTTGTGATTAAATTATTCTTCAAAGTTAGATCTATGTTGGCTAGAGACAAAGCCTTTGTGGTACTTAAGCCTTTTGAGAACATATTTTATCTTAATCACAATGGAGAACATATTTTATCTTAACCATGATGGCCAACAAATACAGAAAGAAAATATAATAAATGCATGTAGGTTTTAAGTCTGAAATAACTGAGGAGGTATCACTAATTTTTTTTTAAATAACAGTTAAATATTTTTATTAGGCAAGATAGAGGTTAAAAACAGAAACTATGATCCTATAGAAAAGAAATTACATTTTTATTGATTAAAAATCTATAAGAACAAAAGGAAGATATCACAATAGAACAGCTCGTAAAATTTGGGGTTATGAAAATGTAGCGGGTTCTTAAACTTCAAATATCAGGTTAGGCACTGAGCGTAGAAAGCCTATTTCTTGGTTTCCTTTCTTGTTGCTGTGATAAAATAAAATAAACATACAAAGAAATTTATGGGTAAAAGTTTTATTCTAGCTCACAGTTCAAGGGTCCAGCCCTTTATGATGAGGAACTCAAGGTGGCAGGAGCTTGAAACAGCTAGTCACATTGTATCCTAAATTAGAGGATGAGTGTCTGATTCTACTCAGCTCCATTATCTGTTTATATAGTCTAGATTCCCATCTAGGGAATGATGCCTCCCACAGTGGATGGGTCTTCTTCTCTCTATTATTGCCATCAAGATAATCCTTGAAAAGGCAAGCCCAGATGGTCATCTCCTGGGTGTCAATTTGACAAGACATGCTAGCCATCACCGGCAATGTAGACTTTTGCTCATATAAAGCCATTCATATTACCACTTTCATTCTTCTAATCATGCCAATCATTCCCAAGAGCATCACAAGAGTGTCGGGTTGGGAAAAAATAGCAATTAAACCATGCTTAAATAATAGATGGTAATCTTAAGTTAGATAATGATAAATGAAATCATTGGCTCATTAGTGCATGCTTTTGGGATATTTAGAAATGTCTTCAGAGAATGAACAGGAACTGCAGATGGAGATGTTTCTAAAATGTTAGGTAATGCATTAGCTAGAAATTGGTCTGGCTTTCATTCATTCGAGCTGGTAATAGGTAATGTGGAGTCTAAAGAGTTGTCAAGAAGATAAAATTAAAAAATGAGTGAAAGTTTTTAGGACAACATGTAGTAGTGTCTCAACACCTATGCAATAGCCTTAAAGGTACTGGACTGAACTGCTACTAGAATTTTTATTGCTGCTATTAAGGTTCTGAGGCAGATGCACATAAGACACAGATCTGTACCGTGGGCCTCTATTTTCTTTTGATTATTCCCTAGCCAACCCCCTTATAATAACATACTTGGCCACCTAGCATGTTTGCCTGCACACACTGCACATATCCCTTTCCATACAATGAAACTAGCAAACTCAGAACTCCACTGATTCTTCTCCTGCATCAGGCTACATATATTCTGACCTCTGAACAATAGTACAATTTGTAGAGCACTTAGGAACAAACTCCTTATTTTCTTGAAATCCATTGAAGGAATCTCCAAATAATAATGGAGCTCCTGAATGCTCTCATTTCTGTGGTCTGCTCTCAATCTTGACAGGGTATCCCTCTACACAGTCTGCACTGTTGCTTCATTCTGGAAAATGGTTTCATGTTTTGTTTTTGTTTTTGCAACACTGTGTAACACAACGTGAGCCCTTGTTTCAATTCTTTGGATAAGAAGCCAAGAACCTGGAAACACCTGACTCAGACTCCAATCCCTCGTAATGATAACAACTATGGTATACAGATGTTTCTATGAAGCTGAACTCACACACACAAAGCTCACACTGAGATCAACTTGGTTTCTCACTGTGCTTTGGATCAGCTATTAAAGCTACATAACTTCTCTCTGCTTATTCAAGCAATCCTATGATCACTGCCCTGAATAGAAGATAAATTTCTGAAGCTTAATTAATGAATGTCTTGCATGTGTAGACAAAGGAAGTAGAGATGTCACTACTTTTATTCCTGGGATACACAATCATTATTCCCCTTGTTCTCATATATGAAGTTTATAATTAGTTTAAAGATTATACAAAGACATCTAATTGTGGATTCGGAGAATTGTTATCTTCAAGGGCAATAACAAATGTAAAAATTGACATCACATAAGTTTTAGTCAAGTTTACTAAGCTATAAAGTGTGAACTACTAAGCTGAGTGCTAGAAGAGCAAACATTGAAAATGTGGACTCTGAGTTGTGGAAAACTGTTTGCTTGCCACATTATCCCTTCACAGCTTTCATCTTATTAATATGGTGTTTGTTGAGGTGGTGGTGGTATGTACACATATGTTCAGTCACCCATGGAAGCTGAAGAGGGTTCTGGATCTCTTGGAACTAGACTTTCAGGGAGTGCTGAGCTTCTCCATATGGACACTAGGAACTGAGTTCAGATCCTCTGCAAGAGCATCAGACGTTTTTATCCACTATAGTGTATCATCAGACCCCACAGTGTTCATTTATAGTGGTGGATGATTCTCTTTTCTAAAACTTGAGACCACATCTTCCTTCCCTGAACTCCCTGAAGCAAACAGATATGAAAACAGTCTTCATTTAGAATTGCTTTCCAAACTGTAACTATGCTTTGATTTTTCATGGTCCAATTATTTTGTTGTATTTGATTCATTCCTGAATCAACAATTCACTAGAAATGCATTAATATTTTTAAATAACTTATGCAGTATTTTATTCATGCATATTCTGTGGAGATAATACTTTTCAAGAAGATATAGTCACAGGCTAAATTATGACTTACAAAGATAATTTTTGAGAGCCATTTTGGGACTATAATAATGCCCCAAAGACATTAAGTCAGAAATAAAGAGACTTAAAGAAATTGTGCCAGACAACAGAACATACAGAATGAAAAATATTTTGAAAGGGATGCTCTTGTATGCAGGAAGAGGAACCAAGAAATGAAGTTAGTTTTCTTGAAATTGTCCCTTTCTATGCTGAGTCTCCATCTGTTATTAGTCTTACAAAAACTGTCATACTTAATAGTATCCACCACTACAGAAGGTAAAGTCAAGGCTCAGGACATGTACATGACATAACCAAAGTCATGTAACTAATATTGGTAAGACCATAGTTTGATCTACATTTACCTGCTTCTAAAACGTAATCTCTTTGAACTATTGTATACAGTAAGAGTTTTGGTTTCTTTAAAATCCCAGTTATGTTATGTGAATGTTTTTGTCTTAATCCCAGATGTGAGATAAGAGGCTGCCTCACAGCAGGTGATTATGATTTGCCTTTTGCACTAGCAGAAGTATGATCTTTGACAGCTGCCGAGAGTTTAATTCTGGAGACTCTTGAGAGGGTGTAAACGAGACGGCCCAAAAGTGGCCTGGGAAGGCGGCTGCTCCTCTACTGCTCCTGTCTGCTGCTGTTGCTGTTTGCTGAGAAGTTAGAGATATTCTGAGGACAAAGATTTGACTTGACCCAAGAAACCCAACTCCTCTAAACAGAAGGAAGTAGCCTAAACAGGTCTACATCCACTTTCCTCTCCAACCCTCTTTCTCTCCTACATAGTGGTGGAGGGTTGATAAGGATTAAGGTGGAGTAAGGTTCAAAGGAAGGTAGAAGTAAAAGGACCCAGTGAAAAGCTATACCAATATGACAACAATAGTTTTACCATGTAAGTTCAATTATTTTATAGACTATTATATTATAGAGGGCTATTAGAACATTTATTCTCTTATTTTTTAGAAAGTTATTTTTAGTGTCTGTCTGTGTACATGTTTGGGTGTACATGTGTGTTTGGGTGTGCTTGCACAAGTGTGTACATAGGTCTATAGCAGTCAGAGTTCATGTAGAGTGTATTGCTCAGCCATTCTCCACATTACCCTTTGAAATAGGGTCTGTTATTAAAGGTGGAGCCCACCGAGAGTCCAGAATTAGTGAGCCATACGAACTCTCCTATCTCTTTCTCCACAGCCCAGAATTATACACACACACACACCACCACCACCACCACCACCACCTTGCCTGAATCAGCAAAGTACACACAGAGAGAAGCAGAGAAGGGACTATGAAGTGGCTGAAGAGATTAGCATGCATCCTTCTGAGACACAGGGAAAGAAAGGCACATGGTGTTTTGTTCTCATATTCTTCAGTAATAAGGATTCTATGAATATGTGGTGAAGAAAGACTGACATGAATTAAATGTTTAAAATCAAGATTTAATTTATGGTATTTTATTTTTTTTTTTTTTTATTAACTTGAGTATTTCTTATATACATTTAGGGTGTTATTCCCTTTCCAGGTTTCCGGGCAAACATCCCCTCCCCCTCCTCCTCCTCCCCTCCTCCCCCCCCCCCCCCTTCTTTATGGGGTGTTCCCCTCCCCATCCTCCCCCATTGCCGCCCTCCCCCAACAGTCTAGTTCACTGGGGTTCAGTCTTAGCAGGACCCAGGGCTTCCCCTTCCACTGGTGCTCTTACTAGGATATTCATTGCTACCTATGAGGTTGGAGTCAAGGTCAGTCCATGTATAGTCTTTAGGTAGTAGCTTAGTCCCTGGAAGCTCTGGTTGCTTGGTATTGTTGTACATATGGGGTCTCGAGCCCCTTCAAGCTCTTCCAGTTCTTTCTCTGATTCCTTCAATGGGGGTCCTATTCTCAGTTCAGTGGTTTGCTGCTGGCATTTGCCTCTGTATTTGCTGTATTCTGGCTGTGTCTCTCAGGAGCGATCTACACTTCTGCACTTCTTTGCTTCATCCATCTTGTCTAATTGGGTGGCTGTATATATATGGGCCACATGTGGGACAGGCTCTGAATGGGTGTCCCTTCAGTCTCTGTTTTAATCTTTGCCTTTCTATTCCCTGCCAAGGGTATTCTTGTTCCCCTTTTAAAGAAGGAGTGAAGCATTCACATTTTGATCATCCGTCTTGAGTTTCATTTGTTCTAGGCATCTAGGTAATTCAAGCATTTGGGCTAATAGCCACTTATCAATGAGTGCATACCATGTGTGTTTTCTGTGATTGGGTTAGCTCACTCAGGATGATATTTTCCAGTTCCAACCATTTGCCTACAATTTCATAAAGTCATTGTTTTTGATAGCTGAGTAATATTCCATTGTGTAGATGTACCACATTTTCTGTATCCATTCCTCTGTTGAAGGGCATCTGGGTTCTTCCAGCTTCTGGCTATTATAAATAAGGCTGATGAACATAGTGGAGCACGTGTCTTTTTATATGTTGGGGCATCTTTTGGGTATATGCCCAAGAGAGGTATAGCTGGATCCTCAGGCAGTTCAATGTCCAATTTTCTGAGGAACCTCCAGACTGATTTCCAGAATGGTTGTATCAGTCTGCAACCCCACCAACAATGGAGGAGTGTTCCTCTTTCTCCACATCCTCTCCAGCATCTGCTGTCACCTGAGTTTTTGATCTTAGCCATTCTCACTGGTGTGAGGTGAAATGTTATTTTTCTAACCATCACAATAACTCTCTTCTTACATTACTGGGAAAACAGAGGCTTAGTAACTTACCAACACCACAGCTTCCACATTGCAAATGAGGTAGACTGGAGTTGGGTCTTAACTACTTCTCACATTGCCATAACAAAATGCCAAGCAAAAGCAACTTAAATGAGAAAGGTTGTGTTTGATTGGTTGGTGTAGGGATTGACTTTGTGAAACAAGGTTTCTCTGTGTAGCCCTGGCTATCCTGGAACTTGCTTTGTAGACCAGGATGGCCTTGTCAAACTCAGAGATCCCCCTGCCTCTACTTCCTGAGTATTAGGATTTAAGCCTATACCACCATACCTGGCAGGAAGGGTTTATTTTAGTTCATGTTTAAGAAGATATAGTTAATAACCATTGCAACAGGAGCAGGGTGAGTTTTCTGGTCACAGGGCATCCACAGTCAGGCAGCAGAGAGAAACACATGCTGGTACTCAGCTTGCTTTGTCCTTCTTAACCACACTAGACCCCCAAAAGATAAAATGTGGCACACATATTGGAGTCTTCCTGACTCAATTGAGCCCATCTAGAAGCTCACCTACAGACACACCCAGATTCTTGTCTCCCTGTCAAGTCATCAATCACTCGTGCATCATTTGTTCTTTTGACGGTCATTTTCTTTATATGTCCCCACATCTTCTCCATCCCTCCAGTAGTACAGAAGTCACATTTCTCATGAGAGACAGACCCTCTGTCTATTCTCTCCACTTTGTTGATTTCCTGATACATGTGCAAGTTGGATAAATATTTGCTGGATTAATTCCAAGGTTGTTCCCTCTACCATCTGCTCATCTCTGATTCCCTCATGTTATTTGGCACTTTCCTGGTAATGATTTAACAGCATGAACTCTCAGTCTTAGCTTCTAACTGGAGTTCCACATCAGTATCACTGGACAGTCTAACGATGCACCAGTGTTCCAGACTTTTCTATTCTTGTAGCTCCAGCACCAATTTCTAGTCATTTCTAATTTAGTGGAAACTGAACAGTCCCTTTCCTAGCAACTGGCTCCCAAGACTGAGTCATATTATCCCTTCTGTTCTTTAACTTTCACTTCAAATAGCTAGGGAAATCAAACAAGGTTCCCCACTGGTATACGGAGTTCAGTGTAAGTCATACTATCAAAACCACTATTTTTGAGACAAGTTCTCCTATGTGTAAGAGGCCAGCCTCAAACTCAGAGATCTTCCTGTTTCTGGCTTGAAAATTAATGTGTTACCTGAGCCAACATAAGCTTTATTCTTGTTCTAGAAACTTCCATATTTAGCTATCTCTCAACTTCATGTTCTAATTACAGATCATATTTATTTCAGAACTCTCTGTTTCCTATAGTACTTAAATCATCTTGGTTTCATCTTATACTGGGTCCTCACACCAACCCCACAATACCTGTTTAGATGAATATATACCTTGTAGGGACTGAAGTATATTACACTGGAAAGACCAGGTATTTCTCAGCTTTCCCATTGCCATAGCACACACCTGAGTGTTACAGTTTACATACAGAACTCCTTCTGTGTTTACAGCTCAGTATACAGCTGGCGGCATAGTGGAGGAAGACTATCATAAATCTAGGTGTGCCATGAGCAGATAGGGCTTTACTGGAAGAACTAAGACATGGGGTGAGTCTTTGAGGGGTGTATCTTGTGCTAGGCATGTCCCTCTGTCACGTTATGCTTCCTTCCACCATGATGTGGGCAGTCACTATCCCATGGCATTCTGCTTCTTCTCTGCCTTGCCCAAAACAAATAGATGCAGTTGACCTTAGGTTGTAACCTCAGAACTAATACATTAAATTCAATCTTTCCTTGCTCTCATTGATTTTTGAGAATATTTTTCACATCAGTGAAAGACTGGCCAATCTAATGAACCCACCTAAAAGGATTTAACTTGACCTAGAGTTTTAGGGGGTACAGTCAAATGACCTATTGGCTTATTGCTTGGAGAGTCAGATGAAGCATCACATTGTAGAAAGAATGGATGGAAAACAAATCTGCTCACTCTCTGGGCAGAAAGTGAAGGAGAGAAAGTAGAAGGGGTAAGGGACTCACATTTGCCTTTGAGGGGCCCCTCTCCAAAGAATTTCATGAGGATCTTCATCTTTCCCATTCCATTACTTTCCAATAGTATTTGTCTAGTGGCCAGGCTTTTATCACATAAACCATGGTATGCAATTTAAGGTCCAAATAGTAACTGACTACATCGATCACCAACCAGTTTTCATACCCTGTTGGTATCCTCTTTTCTAAGGCAACCCCTTTTAGAGCATATACCCTTTTATGGTATCACTGATAAGGATAACCTAACCCAAGCCCCATTTATACTTATGTAATATCTCTTGTATAATATTCTACTGATCTAGCTTAAAATGCAACAGGAATTTAGAGTTTACATGATTCCTACCACATTGTAAGAGATACAAAGCTAGGAATGGTATTTTACAGCCTTTAGAGAATTCTTATAATTCTTAAAATACACAAGGAATTCAATTATCTTTAAGATCATAAGACATAGAAGACATCATGAATGCAATTGCACTTGTAGGGAAACTTCGACCTCAATTACTTACTCTTAGGAGCAGGACTGCTCTCTGTGAGACCAAGTATATTGGTTAATTCAATGCAATTCTTGTTTTTCCATTTCTCTTTACATATCTGAAGGACAGAAGAATAATAGTTGAGAAGCGTTATGGTTTAAATGAGAAATTTCTCCCATAGGCTCATGTATTTGAACACTTGAGTCCCAATTAGTGGTAATGTTTGGGAAGGTATAAAACCTTTAAGATGTGAAACCTTGTTGGAAGAGTTTATTACTGTGGGATGGAAATTGAGGGCTTATGGCTTTGCCCATTTCTTGTTATCTTTCTGCTTTCAGTTATCCTACCCAGTTTACTCCTCATCCCCTATTGGCAAACATATGATATATGAACCACATTAAATTCTTAGTTCTTTCTAAAACATCATTTAAAACCCAAACTTTCAAGCAGTTGAATATATTTTGCTCAGGTTCTCCTGTTTTCTGTGATATTCTGATTTCATATTGTGTGGGTCAAGGGCATGGTGATCAGATTTCAGAGACTACGGTTGAGCTTTGTAAAATAGTCAGGTGCCAAGCCTAGAGACTCTCTGGTTAGCAGGCATGGAAAAAAAAAAAAAAGCAAATTAATATCTTCACTTTGCTTACCATTTTTCCTGCCTAGTAGACTATTTATTTTGTCCTAGGATATTTTCAATGTAGTTTGAAGCTCTTCACCTTAGTTACGGAAGGTGTTATGTTTATTCATCCTCTGACCTTCTGTGATGTAGGTTCTGAGACAGCATCAGTGGCATCAGTTCACAAGGGAGACATTGTTCTCATATGGGTTGTTATAAACTAGTTTGCCCATCTTCTCTCATTGGGAAATGAGATACTATAGAGAGATGACTTAGCAGTTAAGGCTGTGCATTGCTCTTCCTGAGAACCCCAGTTCTGTTCCTAGAACACACCTTGTGCAGCTCACGACTGCCGGCTACTCCCGGTCCAGGTGACCTGATGCCCTCTGCTGGCCTGGGTGTGAAACTGTGCACATAGTCTCATAAACATATATTCATAATTGAAAAAGAAAAAGAAAATGGAGAGTAAATTATAATTTATGACTAGACCCATTTAAATCATGGATATAATTTCCATTTCTCATTGAGCAGACCTAACCCAAAAATAGGCAATCGAAAATGCTCTCAATCCAAAGCTCTTTGTATGTTCCTGCTGCTTTAAGTCTTGATAGTTCCATGGACTCAAACTTTGTTATATATACATTTTTTCTTGAAATAGCATGTAAAACTGTCTTCATACTATAAGCATGAAATAATTGAGTCATAAATTAAACTATGAATTATGTTTTGATTTTGGTCTTTTACTGGTTACTTTTCTTGTTGTCATGATAGAGTTAAGAAAAGCAATGTAAGAAAATGTTTCCTTTGGCCCACAGTTTATTATCTTTATTGAATGTATTATCTATATTGATGAAGAAGGCCTTCTGGCAGGGACATGATGCAATGGACCATACTGCATGTGCAGTCAAAAAGCAGATGATAAAATGCTTGCCTCACCTTTTCCTTTTTATTTAATCCAAAGTCCCAGTCTGTGCAATGCTGCTTCCCATATATAGAGTTGATCTTCCTATCTTGATTGATGCAATATATAAATTCCTCCCTGATATACCCAAAGGTTTGTCTCCTAGGTGATTCTAGATCCTGTCAAGTAAACAATTTGTATTGACCATCATAGGACCAATTGCTAAACCATGTCATTATACATATTCAAATGAAACAAAATCCAGAAATAATACAAGGCCTGAAATACTTCTGGATTCATTTATTTTAAGTGAAGTATATTCAACCTATAGCACTGTTATTCACTGGTTTTCTATTTATATTTACTATTTTATCTACATGTAATTAAAAGATTAAGAGTGTGTGTGTGTGTGTGTGTGTGTGTGTGTGTGTGTGTGTGTGTACTGTGTGATGGAACACATGTAGAGCTCAGGGTACAACTTGGAAGTCAATTTTTCCTTCCACTACAAGGAGGACAGGGATTGAACTCAGGATCCGCTTTGGCAGCAAGTATCTTTAACCACTGAGCTAGTTCACTGGCCCACAGATTTTTTATTCTGAAGGAAACAACTAGTAACAACAGAGAAAGGAGTCTTGGGTCTGTCTTAGCTGTCTAGATAAATACTGTGATTCTCACTCTGTTCTGCTGAGATAAAATGTTCCAGAATAGCATATTGAACAACAGCCAAACCTCCTTATGCTAATGCAAAAACAGCTTTCGATGAGCAATCTGTTCTGTTATGGTTACACTATAAGAAAAGAGGAACTATAACAGTAAACTACTAAACTTTTTGTTGTATAGGTTTCCTGTCTTAAATATAAGTGATTTTGATAAGCAAGGGGAGAGAGAGAGAGAGAGAGAGAGAGAGAGAGAGAGAGAGAGAGAGAGGAGGAGGGAGGGAGGGAGGGAAGAAGGAGGGGAGAGAAAGAGAGGGAGAGAGAGAGAGGGGGGAGAGAGAGAGAGAAAAGAAGCTTCCACAGTTTCAACTGGTTAGTGATCAATTGATACCTCTCCACAAGACTCAATATCCATTATGTCACTGAATTCTCTTCAGTCTTATATCCAAAGCCTACAAAAAGACAGTTTCCAAATGACTTAGAAGATGAGAAATGTTTACCTCATCATGTTCCATAACTGACAAACACCATGAACTCCTAACCTTGGACTTACAAAAACAAACCTGTAATTTTAGAGTGTAGACATGACTTTGAGTTTGTTCTCTCTGTCTCTGTCTCTATCTCTCTCTCTGTGTGTGTCTCACCCTCCCACATCTCTTTCCCATGTACACCTTTAACTAACCTCTACATCTCTTTCTGTCCTTCTTCTGTTTTCTTCTTTCCATCCCCATCTCTATGTGTATTGGTTGTAGTTCTCAAAAGAAAGTCCCTTTAACATCTTAACACAGTCTCTCCTACCCTCAATGCACACACACACACACACACACACACACACACACAGAGGGTTGTGGGAGTCATAACTCATATTACAAACTATATCAGTTTATGATTGTATGGTTCTGAACCAACATGAGATATATCTTAGAATTTTGGAATAGTTTGTACATTATAATTGAAACTGTCTAATTCTCTAAGTCTGAGATACTCTGTTGAAATGTAATACTCATTTATTAATTACCGAATAATACACAAATGAAGCTGTGTCTCTGTTTAACTAACTGGTCAAATCTTAAAAGGTTCAGCACCGAGCTATGTGACCTACTCCAGACTTGAAATGCCACATATTGTTTATGGTGTATTATCACTTCAAATTACCTTATTTCATTATTGCAATAGTTATAAAAAGCTGATGTCTAATTTTTCATAATACATCCTTTCTATTCTGTAAATATCTTTTCCTGCAGCAAAAGCCTTTTTATAATTCTATTTATCAGTCTGAGTTCTCTGCTGTGGGGAAGAGCAAATCAAGGTGGGGAAAGATTTATCTGATCTGAGAGGTCTTCAAATTCCAATGGTAGGCTAGGGCCGACACTGCACAAGTGGAAGCTAGGGTTCATGCCACTGACTTCTGATTTGCTTCATTTAGACAAATGTTCACTTAAAAGTATCTCCTCCAGGTCGAATATTTAGGCTGAAAGAAAAGCTACAGAAAAGGTTCAGAAACTAAATATTTTAGTGCTATGTGTCAGATTTCTCAATAGAAAATATTCTTACAGAACGATAACTAGAAAAATAAAAAGGTCAGATATTCATTTATACCTATCTGGTATACTGAGAGCCCACATCATTACTGGACAAGTAAGCACATGTTCAACTTAACATATCTGAGTGTCTTATAGGAAAAACAAAACCAAAAAGTCCTTAAATTAGCTACAGGCAAATACAAAAGCAAAATAAAAGTCAAAGATACCCAGGGGTTTTATATAGTTTCAACCTCCAGAGCAGAGCAATATAGGTGCAGACAGACAGCAAGGATTTTATAGGTGATCAGTGCCAAGCAGAGTTTTACAAGATGACTCTCCTCCAGCATGATCCATCATTGGTAGCCCCAGGATGGGACAAGGAAGACTAGTTATGGGAGGCTTTGAAGAGCAAAGACTGTGGACAGGCAGCACTTTAAAAGGTGGGTGTGCAATTAGACAAGATGGATGAAGCAAAGAAGTGCAGGCCAACAGGAACCGGATGTAGATCTCTCCTGAGAGACACAGCAAGAAGGGTGGGGAGGAACAAATAGGAAGGGGAATGCCAGCAGAAACCCGGAAAGGGAATAACCACTGAACTGATATAAGAAATATTCCGTTAAAAAAGAACATTTTGAAAAGGAAAAAAAAAAAAAGAATCAGAGAAAGGACCACTGAACTGAGAACGGGACCCCTTGAAGGAATCAGAGAAAGGACCCTTGAAGGAGCTATGAACAACAATGCCAACCAACCAGAGCTTCCAGGGACTAAGCCACTACCCAAAGACTATACATGGACTGATCCTGGGCTCCAACCTCATAGGTAGCAATGAATATCCTAGTAAGAGCACCAGTGGAAAGGGAAGCCCTTGGTCCTGCCAAGACTGAACCCCGAGTGAACGTAATTGTTGGCAGGAGGGCGGTAATGGGGGAGGATGGGGAGGGGAACACCCATATAGAGGGGGAGGGGGAGGGGTTAGGGGAATGTTTGCCCGGAAACCAGGAAAGGGAATAACATTCGAAATGTAAATAAGAAAGTGCTTCGGCAGCCATTCTGCTAGCAAATCATGAATTCTCTAGCTGCTTCTAGCCACAAGGGAGCTCAGGGTGGCAGGAAACTCCCAAATCCTCCTCACATGGAGGTGCACAAGCAACACGTGATTTCTATCATGAGACATGGAAAACCAATATTTCTCAATAACTGATCAGTAAAACCTCAATCATTTCATGGGAGTCTAGAAATAGAAGGGGTTGTAGCACAGAGAACGACTCCAGAGTAAAAGATTTGTGCTCTGGATTACGATAATCAAGCCAAACAAATGTCCGAAGCATAGTGAAACATACAGTTAGGATCTGTACATTTCAAAAATGTTTATTGCATGAGATGATCAAAGGATAACTTTCAGAAGTAATTAAGAAAAAAATCCTTCCACCATTTGGCTCTCATAGATAGAACTGATGTCCTTAGGATTAAATGCTAGTATACTTTGCAATATTTTCAAATTACACATTTATGTAAAACTAATTACTAGAAAAATCTGAATAATGAATGAGAATAAATAGGTTTAAGGAGGTTCCTGGAGTCAGGTTCTGTCACATAATTGCACTTACCAATATGGACTCATAACTTTTAAAAAACAGACAATTTAAAAATGGATAACTTCTACTACAGTGAGATTTGTAAGAAAGGTAAACTCTCAGGTAATTTTCTGAGTCTAATATATTTTTGGCAACAAAAATGAAGACATGAGAATATTTCAGGTCAGGTGTCATTGTTGAACACAAATGCAAAAGTTACAGACTGATGGGGAGATGGTTCAGCAGTTAAGAGCACCCAAGGTTCTCCTAGAAGTTAGGTGAAAACAAAAAGAAAACCACAGACTCATCTAAACGCAGAGAGCAAAGACTAAAAGGTCACCTTTCTCAATGTTATGAGAGAGTTTGCTAGGGATTCTTTTTAAATTCTGGTTTCCTCTTACCCAAGCACAGAACCAGTTGGTCTATTGGGACTCTACTGAAGCTAGACATGACCATGAGGTAGAATTAGAATGCAAGAGATGTGCAGTTGATGTTCCATCATTTGACCATAAATGGAAGTTATCGGGGATTGTGTGTAAAAGAATATCAGCACCAGTACCAAGGCAGCCTGTCACAGTGAAAGAAAGGAATGCAGAAGCAGTAACGTTGATGCTGTTTTTATCCCTATCTGGTTTTTTTTTTTTTTTTTTTTTTTTGTTTTTTATTAACTTGAGTATTTCTTATTTACATTTCGAGTGTTATTCCCTTTCCTGGTTTACGGGCCAACATCCCCCTAAATCCTCCCCCCCCCCTTTTTCATGGGAGTTCCCCCCCCCATCCCCCCCCCATTGCCGCCCCCTCCCTCATCAGTCTAGTTCACTGGGGTTCAGTCTTAGCAGGACCCAGGGCTTGGGGTGCTGTAAATATTCATTGAAGGTCAGAGTCCAGGGTCAGTCCATGTATAGTCTTTGGGTAGTGGCTTAGTCCCTGGAAGCCTGTCACAGTTGAAATAGGGTCTGGAGCCCCTTCCTTCTTTCCAGTTCTTTCAGATTCTCAGTTCAGTGGTTTGCTGCTGGCATTTGATTTGCTGTATTCTGTTTTTATCTCACCTACATCCGATCCATCTTGTTCAATTGATATGTTTGATAAAGGAGGTCTAATGGGTGTTCCTTCACCTCTTCCCTGGTCTTGTTCCCCTTTAAAGAATTGATCCCTTGATAAAGGATAACGACCCCCTGGTCATGAAATCTTAGTCCCCTGCATGAAAACAGTACAGCCCTTGTCATCTCAATCAAACAAGAAGAGAAAGCTAAGAGAAAAAGACCCAAGGAAGTAAGACAAATTTCTGTTAGTCACAGAATTCAAGATCATCGAGAAATAAACAGGATACAAGGAAGACACCAAAATGGTGGATGAGTATACAATATGATATTTAGTCCTAGAGAAAATTATGGAAGTAGAGCTCAAAGTCATAGTAAGTTAGCATTTCCTATTTGAAAAATTAGCATAATTCCTTAAAATAGACTTTTAGTTGATTACCTGTGCATTTGTGAATCTGTGTGTGGGTTTGTGCATGTGACTGCAGTGCATGCAAAGCACAGAAGAGGACATCAGATCTCCTTGAGCTGGAGCGACAGGCAGCTGTGAGTCACCCTACCTGGGAGCTGGTAACAGAAATTCACTGGCTGGAAAGGAAAGGAGTCCTCTTCATTGCTAAGCCATTTTTTCTTAATAGGTGAGTCAGCTTTCAACCACGGGTTTGATTTTTCCAGAGATACTCATTCAGGAAATCTGTGGGCATCCAATAAAATTATGGAGGGGAAATAAGATGGTGTGGGTATGTGTACATGTGACCACAGTACATTGTGTACAATTGTAAAAATATTTTAAAAATGCAATTTGTCTTTTAAGGAAATCAAATATTAATTGTTGGTAAGTTTGTGGATCCACTGGAACCCTTGTAACGAGTTGGCAAGAAAACAGAATGCTGCCATTACCATAAAAACTAGCAGGGGGAACTCACAAACCAAGTGAAGCACAACCACCTCATGATCCATTAATGTACCTGTTGGTATTGTAATCAGTAGATCAAAGAAACTCCAATAACTGTTGTTACCGCAAGGTTCACAATAGTCACATGGTAGAAGCAATCCAAACTTTCATAGATGTGAACAATGTAATAATACTTATCTTCAAGAAGGAATATAATTCTATAATATGTGTCAATGTGGTTCAATTTTAAGGAAATTATGCTGAGCAAACCACAGAAGGAGGCACACTGAACTGTTCTACATATGTGAGGTAATCTGAAATAAAGAAATTTATACAATCATGATTATTGCTAGGGTCAATGAGAGAAATGTGGAGTGGCTGTTTGGGTGTGAGGATGAAATGTGCCCCTCCAGGTTCATGCTTTGAATGTTTGGTTCCTAGGTGGTGATGCTATTTTGGAAATGGGGAAACTTTAGGAAGTGAGATTTATATGTAGGAAGTAGTTCTAGGGAAGTAGTTACTAGGGAAAAGTGTTAAAGTATGTATTATCCCTGGCTATCTTCTTGTCTCCCACTCTTTTCCTCTTGTCTACCATAAACTAGACAGCTTTTGTCTATCATTTTTACCTTCTACCATGATGCTTTGCCTATCCACATTGGTATAGTGTCCATGGGCTGAATGTATGGACTAAAGTACTGACTAGTTCTTTTTCTTGACTCCACAGCAACAAAAAGCTATTACGATTGCCAACTAATAAGCACAATGTTTTAATTAAACAACATAGATACACTCCAGAGATCCATAATAAACTGATGAATCTATATACTTAGTAATATGTTATTGAGTACTTCAAAAGTTAAGAGGGTAGCAAACACAGTAAGCATTCTTATCACAATAAAACACAGAGAAGAAGAAATATGAATAGTTTAGGAAGTTATTTAATCTAATAACGATATAGGACAGTTTATTTCACTTGTATACTGTAATAATAAATGGCAACCTTACACACTAGCAAAAAATTTGTAGAATCAAAATAAATGCTTTTTAAAATGACATGTATATTTCAAAAATTACAAAATCTAACTTAAAGATAGTTTATCTCTTGGAGCTAGAGAGATGATTCCATAATATAGAACACTCGCTGCTCTTACAGATAAGCTGAGTTTGATTCCCAGCATCCATGTCAGGCACTCACAACTACCTATAACTCCAGTTCCCTCTTATGGGCTCTGTGGATTTGGATTCACACATATACATATGATTCAAAAAATAATAAAAATAAATCTTATAAAGATACTTTTAGTCTCAAAAATTCTGTGATGTTTGTAGTGGTGGAAGTATATATTACGAAATATCCATTTTTCTCAATTATTTGTAGATATAAAACAATCTCCAACAATTTGTCATTCCTCTTTGAATGTTATTGGAAGAAAGACAGATTCTAAAGTCTTAAACTGTCAGTGCATATGGAACTTACAGGGGTTCTAATGGGGCCCATTAAATAGGTAATACGTTCAGGTAATAATTACCTGAAAGATTAATCAGCCACAGGGATCGCTGTGAACAATATCACTTCATTTTCAATCAATGCTGAGTGTTCAAGGTAGTAGTGACAGAGAGGTAAACAATAATCAAAAAGAAGCAACTCAAGAGAGAGAGATCATGTCATGAAAACTGAGCCCAAGTAGGAGAGCACTAGGTGGAATTATTAGACTATGGAATTGGCATTGTATATCATACATACCCAAGCATAAGAAAGGCTTAAAATTAAAACAAAAACATGACACTCAGAACTTTTCTAATAAATCATCTTTAAATGCATTATGTAACTTTAGCTATAAAATCATGAGAGATTGTGTTCATGTGTAGATACCCAAGAGCCAGCAAGATGGTTCAGACGGTAAAGATAGTTGCTGCCAAGCCCGATAAACTAATTTCGATCCCCACGGCCAGTCTGATGGAAGAATAGAAATGATTCTTGCAAGTCGTCTTCTGATTTCTATGCATATACTGTTACGCATGCAGGAACACAAGAAAAATACATAAATGTAAAAGATTAAATTTTAAAAGATGCCCAAGTGTGTATATATAAAGGAGTCACAACTAAGAGAAGATAATTTGAGCACGTAGCTAAGAAAAAGCTAATGTCTACGCATTATGCAAATCCTATGAATCAATAAAATTGATCTAATTAAAATGGGCAGATATGAGCAATGATTTTAATAGAAAAGAACATTTGAATAAAGATATAAGCTTAAATGGACTACTCATTTATTCATAAGGAAAATGTTAGTTTAAAAATATGATTTTACATTTATCCACTTAGGCAAAAATTAAAAGTTTGCCCAAGGACATAATAAAAGGAGCACCGTCATTCACTTTTACAGAAAAAAAATGTAGCCAGAGATTTAAAACATTAGCATTGTTCAATGCAGCTAAGCATTCTGCTATAAGAAATCCGGCACTGCTTCTCATGAAAGCCACGCACAGAGCTAGAAAGCAATTACCTTTTTTATAGGCAGCTAAACAGACAGTAAGCAATTATATGCATGGTGAGGTACCCTACAGCCATGAGAAGAAATAGTCTCAACTATATGTATCTACATGGATAGTCTCAATAGCATCCTGTTAAGTAAAAAGAGCAAGAGGTCCAAGAAAAAATTATAGCAGTTCTGTAGTCTGCACAAGACCCATAGAAGATGAAGCCAGCAATATTCCAGCTGGGATGAAGTGGGAGATAATAGCTAGGACCAGCCACTAACTGAGGAGCTATGAGCAACTGATGTCTGCTGAAGAAGAGGAAGTTAGTTTTCAGGAGGGACATGACCCCTAGTAGGTTACCTATGCCTCAGGGAGTGGCCCTACACCATTGGGTATAGAGGCAGCACAACTGTTTTTAGTAGATTACTAAAAGAAATAGAAAGAAGTAGGAATAAAGTTGGGAGGGGGGATGTGAGGAGTGAGTATGTTCTAAAGACATTGTATACATGGATAAAATCTCCAAAGTATAAAAAGTAATGTTTTATACATTTACACTTTATACTTCCCAAAAGCAAAACTATAAAATACATAATTTGTGTACACACATGCATGTGTGTGTAAGTGTGTGTGTGTGTGTGTGTGTGTGTGTGTGTGTGTCTGTGTAGTAAAGGAGACAACTAATACAGAAATTAAACTACCATATTCCACTGAAAGGAAGGATAGAGGAGGATGTGTGTAGAGACATATACCTTAGATGCCTCAGAAAGACTAATTATTCTAAGGCCAGATAATTACTTTATTGCTTCATATCATTAATATTGATTAAATTATACCTACTCCTTACTCTACTTCTAAGCAATGCATTTTATTGTTAAAATATGGAAAAGTAATTGGAGTCACAACTTTTTTGATATCGCCAAATGGAACCTCCAATTTTTCTCCCTAATGGTTCTTAATTGCACAGTCTTAAGATGAAAAAAAGGAATTGAAACTATTCTCTGCACTAGATTTTTGCTTGTATTAACTGCTGTTTATTTGTGGATAATGGCAAACAATAGGAGTAGCTCACAGTAACAGGCGACAAAGCCGGCTTCTTGAATTCCACCCAAAAAGCAAGTTTAAAGCTCTGTGACAGGCACTGTGCAGGATATTGTTGGGTTCTCACATCATTTTCACAAGCCCTATAATTTTTGCACATTCCAGTTTCCCCAGCCTGCTTAAAACATTCTTACAAACCCTCACCTTTCAGAAATGCATTAAATAAGGCCAGCCTCTGAATGGCCCAGGAGGGAAGGAATTATAGAGAATTCTTGGCATCTGTATGATTCTTTTCAGCTTGTGCAGATTGGAAATGTTACAGTCGTCACCCCAGCACCAGATGCCAGAGCAGAAAAAGGGCAGCAGCTTTCTTGATTTATTTAATTTTTCTTATGTTCAGGCTCCCCTGCCTCGCCTTCTGCCTCTGAACTCTGTAGAAACCCTGATGTGCTGAGCAAGCCTCTGCAGCCCCGGTCTCATTCCTTGGCATTCCTTCCCTCGGTATTTTGCCTGACTGGCTCTCTGTGTGAGACCTGACAGGGCACTATCTACTCTAGAAGACGGCCTAGAACAGCCCTAAGGAGATGCCCAGTGATCTTCAAGTGAGCCGTCTGCAACAGTCTGCTGCAGGGGATTCACAGGGATACAAACAGAGGCTGGGGACCTGGATT
This sequence comes from Rattus rattus, assembly GCF_011064425.1. Classification (NCBI taxonomy): domain Eukaryota; kingdom Metazoa; phylum Chordata; class Mammalia; order Rodentia; family Muridae; genus Rattus; species Rattus rattus. Next base: position 14,693,621 of record NC_046163.1, on the reverse strand, counting down.
AGTGCTCGGTATGCAAGGATGAGGACCTGGTTTAAAACACCCACCCCACACATTAAAAAGTCAATATAGGATTGTGGGCCCATAATCCCAGTATTTGGAAGATAGAGATAGCAGGATCCCTGGGGTACATTGGCCAGACAACCTAGCTGAATTGGCAAGTTCTAAGTTCATTGAGAGACTTTGTCTCAAAAATGAGGTCAAGAACAACTGAGAAAGATGCTTCTGGCTTCACGTGCACACACACACACACACACACACACACAAAGAGAGAGAGAGAGACAGAGAGAGAGAGAGACAGAGACAGAGACAGAGACAGACAGACAGAGACAGACAGAGACAGAAAGACAGAGACAGAGACAGACAGACATATACAGAAGAGACATCTCTATGAGGGGGCTCTGATTTATTGCCAGGTTTACTAAATTGGGCATTTATTAAAGGCCAGGCAATGCTCAGCCCAGTGCTAGCACTTAATAAGGTGTGCCCCTGGCCAGTATATAGTGTCTGTCAATGTCCTTTGCCAAGATAATTCCCAAACAATCTTAGTATTGCAAAGGAGTCTGTCAGAGCTGCAAACTTAGAGAAATGCCCATAATGTGATCACCCTCTAGCCAAAATGCACAAACAATAGACAATGTGTGCTTATGTCAATCCCATTCCAGCCTCCACTTAGGAAAGAAAACGATGTTTCTCTTCTGCTATTTCTCCTTTCTTCATCTTACATTTTTTACATTTACGCATGCGCGCGCATTTGTGTGTGTGGGGGGGGAGGTAAAAGAGGGAGAGAAAGGGAGGGAGAGAGACAAAGAGATGATAGTTACTGGGGGCAGAGGAGTGCCACGGGGTGCATGTGAACATTAGAAGATGGCTTGCAGGAGTTGGTTCCCTCCTTCCCACATGGGTCCTAGGGATGAAACCCTTAGTGCTTGGCAGAGGTACTCACCCACTGAGCTGTCTCACTGCTTTAGATGTTGGTGTTCCTCACACTACCAAGTCCATTTCCACTGTCCTCTACAGACATAATTCAGTCATAAAAGTTAGACAGAAAGTGTGTGTGTGTGTGTGTGTGTGTGTGTGTGTGTGTGTGTGCGCGCGCGCGCGCGCGTGCTCGCGCGCACCCACATGGAGGCCACAGGTGGATGGACACTAGATGTCTTCTATCACTCTTTATCTTCCTCTTTAAGACAGAGTGCTGTGCCTTTAATAAAAAATGTCCCACAGAATCCTGTGTTTAAACACTTTGCCTCTAGTTGGGAATGCTTCTTCAGAACATTGTGCGTTTCTTCAGGAAGTAGAGCCGTGTTGCAGAAAGGTCTCTGGGATATATCTATATTCAAGCCATGTTTCCTCTTCTTTGCTTCCTGTGTACACATTAAATTTGATCACCCAACTTCCTGCTTCTCCTACCATGCTTTCCCACCATACTGGGCTGTTTCCCTTCTAGAACTGTAATAAAAACACAGTTCTCTTCCTACGTTGATTTTCCTCAGGAGATTTTATCACAAAGGAAAGAAAGTGAAATACAATCAGCTGCTGAACCCGGGGCTCATGGATTCGGCTAGGCTGATTGGCTTGTGAGGTCCAAGGAGTTCTGTCCCCACGGTGCTGGGATGAATGGGCCACCAGTCCAGGCTTGGTTATACAGCTTCTGTGGGAAGGACCACAGGTCCTCACATTCACACAGACTAAGTCCTCTCCCGGCCTTAAGTTGAGAGGAGTGTAATTTTACTGAGAGGACTTCGACTCCTTACCTGCAGGGATGCGAGGATGAAAGCTGCTCTCCTTCATTTCCTTTGCAAAGAAAGATGTGAAACAGAGGAAGCATCGGCTCCTCTGGCAACAGCAGTAAATATCCCCTTGCTAGTTTCTCCTTGAAGATGTCAACTGCAAATGGATTTAAAAGATTTATTTTCCTTTAGTTTTATTGATTCTCTGATTTGATTTCAACAGTAAAAGATAACAAGGGCAGAGGCTGTATCTTCGTTGACTTTAATCAATGGCCTAGTAAAATAAAATGATTCCTCAAAGAGATAAAATGTCTGACAAGCCTGTTTTACCAAAACACTACCTCATGGGCTGGGATATGCAGGTGAGTTACCTCACTGAGCAATTCTGGGAAACATATTAGATGATTTCCCAGCATTCTTTGCTCCCAGGGAGTATTTTGTGCTGAGTCTTTTATTTTGAAAGTGAAGACACAAATTTAAGGTGTAGCAAGAGACAGGAGCATGACGCTGTGTAAATTTACTATTATTAAGCAATTGTTACACTGAAAGCCATTTAAATCATAGGAACTGTTTATGTTATTATATTTTTGCTGCCAAAAAGGAAATGTTCAGTGGTTGGGTAAGAATGCTGGCTGAAGTGGAAGGGGAAGCCCTTGGTCCTGCTAAGACTGGTGATTGTTTGGGGGAGGGCGGCAATGGGGAGGATGGGGAGGGGAACACCCATGGCCCAGAAACCGAAAAGGAATATCATTCAAATGTAAATAAGAAATACTCAAGTTAATAAAAAAAAAAAAAAAAAAAAGAATGCTGGCTGAAAGAACGTGACACTCTGAGTTCAAGTATCCAGTATGGATACAAGAAGCCAGGCAGGACCATGCTGCTCAGTAACCCTAGTGCTGTAGGGAATGGAGATATAAGAATGGCCAGGGGCTTACTGGATGCCAGTTTAGCTGCAGATTTAAGGACAGACCTTGTATCAGTGGAATTAGGAACAGGGTATAGAGCAGGACACATGATATGTCCCATATGTACACAGGTGACTGTACCCACATGCATGTTTTTAAATTACTTCATTTCTTTTTATCTTTTAATCATAATACAGTTAAAAATCAGATTATTTCATTGAAAATCACTATACATGATCAAACTGTAGACCGTGATGATGTAATGTACATACTATTCTATACAGCCGTCATCATTGAATCAATACACACTCCACCAGCTATGTTGGACACCCAATCCCTATACTTAGCTGATCTTATAAGAAGGTATGTTCTTTTAGACTAATTTCCTCACTGATACCCGAACTCCTAGAAATCATCTCTCTGCTCTTGGATTGAATTTAAATTACACATGATTTGTGATTTCTGCCTGGCTTATCAGGCTGAGCTCTGCTGTCACCAGTGACACATTTTCCCTTTTAATACTATTGACTTGTATTTAATACTTAATTCCATTCTATTGAATATATCAACCACAAATTCTCTATCCATTGATCTATTGATGAACCCAATTATTTCAACAGCTTTCTATTGTGACTAGTGCTTTAATTTACATAAAATGGTATCAGTGAGACGAATTAACCAACAAAGACATTTGCCCTCAAATCTAATGACCTGAATTCAATCCATGGAACCCTCATGACAGAAGAAAGCTGTTAAATTGTCCTATGTCTTCCACGTGATGCCTGTAGAATAAGAATTCCATAAATATAGATATTCACACAAACATTAATGAATATAAATAAATATGAGAATAATATTCCTTTCTGAGATACTGACTTTAGTATAATCCTTTAAATACGCAAATAATAGATATATTCTCAATAGTGCTATTGCCGCATTTATATAGTAGTTTCATATTTAATAGTTTGAGGAATGTTTGAATTGTTTCCATACTGAGTGAATGGTTTATATTCCCATTAACCATGACAAGTTTCCTGCAATCTTCTTGCCATCCCCTGAACTTATTCCTCCTATTGGATAGCCTCTATCCAGTCCACTGATATTGATTACTGTAGTTATGATTTATACTTTTTTCAATCCTGTCTGGTGATTGGTAAAAGTGACTTTTCTTTATATCTGTGAGCTGCATCTACTGTGCTTTGAGCTGAAATGGTCCACATAGGCTCATAGGTTTAAACACTTGGTTCCCAGTGGTTAGAACTGTTCGGGAAGTGTGAGGAGGTGAGGTTTTGGAGAGGATTCAAAAGATGTGGGTCATTCCTGGTGTGTTCTTTCTGCTTCTTGTTTGTAGATCAAGATGTAAGCTCTCAGCTGTTCCTACCTCCATGCCTTTGCTCTGCAATCACAGACTAATTCGTTGACATGATAATTCCAAATAAGTGCTCCACTGAATCTAGATCTATAAGTAAGAAGTTGTGAGCTGCCCAACATGGGCGTTGTGAACCAAAATTTCTCTGTTAGAGCGGTACACATCCTTAGCTACTGAGCCATTTCTCCTGTTCCAACAAATCATTAAAACACAATACTAATCTCACTCCTTTGCTCTTCTGTGTCTGTGCAAATGTAACCTTTATAAATCTTATGAAGTCTTTTGGAAGCCACTCTCCTAACCAGGCTACTCAGATTACAATGTATGGGATCAGAATGTAAGATGCCACCAAATGTCACAGAAACATTTTAATTATGCAGATCTGAAATCACAAATTCATCAGCAAGATATCAAGGAACACAGCCAGTGATTTATTTCAAAGACAACCATACTACAGATATATCAGTTAATGTACTATGTAATAAGAGTTACATCAAAGTTATAAGTTTAATAATACATTGCAGTACAAGGAAGCTTGAATTTATTAACACAAGCTCTTCTTGATTTTTTTGTTTCTTGATTTATATTGACCTTTTTCTTGGGTGGTGTTTTAAGTAGATAGAAAGCATGTTAAAGCATCTGTTAATTAACTGGAAAATAATGTTTAAAGATTCATGAGTAATCCGAGGTCTTTTATTTACCCTCAAAAACAATTTTTACAGACATAGAGAGGAAGAACGAAGAGAAGGCCACAGCTACAGCCAAGCTGAGAATTTGTTTCTCACTCCCCATCATATGGATGTTTTTTCCCTTCTGTCTTGTATTTCCTCTTTATTTTCCTGAGAGAAAAAGAGTACAAGGAAAACACATTACTCAAAATGAGCCTGAGACCGAGAGAAAATAATAAAATCAAATGGTAGGTTACAAATGAGAAAAGACTCCAGCGAGTGCAGTATCTAATGACAGGGAAGATAAAGAGAACGTGTAAGAGCTGACAGAAAGAGAGAGAGGCTGCCCACGGAAGACACACAGATTCAATCGCAGACAGGGTTGAAAACTAAATGTGGCTAACAAAACTCAGCTCGCAGATACATAAAAAAGAAAGTGGGAATTACAGGCAGGAAGGGATAAGCAGTACACCGTGCTCCTTCACAGAGGACAGCCTGGTCTCAGAGGGGAGAGGTCATTAATGCAGTTTATCCACAGAAACATCTAGAGAGATCAGGCCGACATGGCCCTTCTGTCTGAGTACAAAGCTGTGTTTGCAGAGTTTGTTTTGAGTCTCTGAGAGAGCACCCTGTGGACAAAGCTCTGGATGTGGGAACAGCAAAGCCAGGAGCTAATTCCAGAAACCTTATCACTCGCAGATCCCTCAAGGAAGTCCCTAAGCCTTAGAATTTTTTCATTTGTAAAATAACAAAGTTAAGCCAAACAGGGCCTGTGGTGGTTTGAATGTGAAACTCCCTTTGTGTTCGAATTCATGTGTCTCCTCCAAGAGTTGCCACTGTTTTGGAAAGTTGTAGAACCTTTATGGCCAGAGCCTTTATGGAGGAACTGGATCACTGGGGCATGGAGACTTGAGGTTTTATAATCTAGCCTCACTTCCTTTTTATCCATGATGTGAGTGAAGGTGTGTGTATGCATGCATGTGTGTGAGGGTGTACATATGTTTGTGTGTGTGTGTATGTGTGTGTGTGTATGGTGTAAACATGTATGTGGAGGCAAAAGCGGACATTGGATATTTTCCTCTCCATCTTACTTTTTGAGACAGAATTTTGCATAGAAAGTAGAGTTCACTGACTCAGTTATACTGGCTGGGTAGCAAATCTCAAAGATCCCCCTGTCTCTGCCCCCTCACACATACAGATGTGTGCTACTATGTAAGGCTTTTTTATGTGAGTTCTAGGAACTTGCTGACTTGTGTGGAAAGCATTTCACCAACAAATGTAATGCCCACTATAGGTTCTATATAGAACCTAATTTCTGTCTGCTCTGTGCAGACACAGTGTGGTCGGTTATCACTCCCATCTGCCAAGTTCTTTCCCTATATGACGGACTGCACACACAAACCATAACCAGCATAAACTCTTTCCTTCTGAAGTTGATTGGATCATATATTTTGTAATAGCAGCAAAAAAAGTACCACAGCTGAGACCTGTCTCTGTTGTCTTCCTTAAATTCTGTTATTTGATGCCAAGCGATGAAGTGAAAACTAGTCAGCCACAGGTTCCTTGATCAGCTTCTTCCATTTCTATTCACTGTTTCCAGAAGAGCAATCTTGAAAGCCTCTTTCAGTCATGTTCATTGACTATAAAGGAAATAGGCGACTTCTTCCTATATTTCTCAAGAACAGCATGCTAAGCTATACAGAATAAGTTCCATATTTAAGGTACCATTCGGTCATAGTCTCTTATAAGAAGATTCTCTTTACTTAAAGGAACACAAATACCAAAGTAAATATGAAAATACATGACATACCATGTTCAGGAAGATGGTTCAGTGCATAAGGGTGCTTGCCACACACCTTAACTCGTTCAACTTGATTTTTAGAACCTTAGAAGCAAAGCTGTCTTCTGACCACTACAAGTTTGCAATGGCACTTGCATGTCTGTACACACACACACACACACACACACACACACACACACAAAACACATGCTCATACACATACACACATATAGTTAAATAATAAAATATAGATAAAAACCATTTTAAAAGATCTCATGATTGTTTCTCAAAAGAACTTATCAAATACCCCTTTTAAAACCTTGCATTCCATGGTTTGTTTAAAATACACTGTGTTTCATAAATTTTGATTTTGTATATGATTTTGTATTGCTTACTTTAAAATAACTATACTTTCCATCTATGCGTTTGGTTTAAATTACACTTGTCACTTGACGGCTCTTACTTTAAAAGGAGGTGATGCATTTCCATGGTCAAAACTCTGCTGAACGTAGTACATGCAGGAACAGAGGGAGGAGAGGCCCTGGATCCAGGTTTGACAGTAATTAATTACATTACCTGACAGTCTTATTTAGGTCCAGAATAAACTGTCCATCTCAAGCATCCACAAAAGGTGGATTCCTCTATTCCTGTACACACTAGACCCTGTGGCTTATGTGGGTGTCTCATATGTATGTAAACACCATCTATGAAATCAAACATACAAAACAGTCAAGGGATGGACAATTACCAAACTACAATCAGTGTGTGCATACAGGGTGCGCATAGTGGTGCACACCTTTAATCCCAGCACTAGGAAGGCAAAGGCAGGTATATTTCTGTGAGTTTAAAGTCAGCCTGGTCTACATAGTGAGTTCAGGCACAGTCATAGTCACATAGTGAGATCATGATGAAAACGTGGAGGAGTATTGAGTGTTAGTGAAGTTTCTGTTACCTGAGAAACTTCTCTCTTACCACTACCAACACCTACCTGACCTAAGTAAATCTGTCTAAAGGGGTCTTTCCCAGCACTTCCTTTAAACTTCAGAGAAAGCTCCTACTTTGCATAATTGTAGTTTGGTAATTTCATGGGCTTTGAAAATATTATTGACCTTTAAAATCTAATCAAACGTTGTACTAAAGGAAAATTAATCAAAAGAAATAATCATAGATAGGAATGAATAATGAACCATTTGACATATGTATATTAGGAATATTATGAATTTTTCAATAGTAAGTAACTCGTAGCAGAGCACTAATATCAATAGGAATAAATAAGATTAACTATGTCCATATTATTTAGCACTATGTTAAATAGATTATCTCACCCATTTGAGAAAGATACTTCTAAATTAAAATATAATGTTTATGAAAGTAAGTCAATCAGCATACATAAAAAATATTGTCATAGTTTTTTAAAGTGGCGTGTAAAGTACAAACAAAAAGATACACAGTAAAGTGGGCCCAGAGGTAAACAATTGTAAGGCTAAAGATGCTGTTGATTCCTTCTTTGTAAGTGTATATTTTTTATAAAGATACATACTACTTGAATTAAATAATTAAAATATTTTGACTGATATAAATAACCAGCTAAGCAAGTGTCTATTCATAAGCAAATCGGCTTTAAAGCATCAGTGTGTTCCCAAGGTCAATGAGTGTGAGTTTCTACCAACACCACTCAGCTCTGGGAAGGCACATTCCTGTTATATATTTCACTACTGGACTCAGTTTTCTCATCAACTCAGGAGAATAGCGGGGACGGAGAGGAGAGAGCAAGGAGTTAGGAATCTAAAACAACCTTCAAAATGAAATCTACTTAAAATATAAACAACACAGAAAGAATTGCAGACCGTTTTTCTTTTTTAAGTCCTTTTTCCTCAGGAAGTATAAAAGATAAAGAATTTCATTCATTGGACAAACCTTGGTTTAGTGTGTATGCAAAGAAAGCTTAAGTTCTGCTGGCTTGACTTAACGTCAGTTAGGTCATACAGGGGGCTTTCCTTTACCCACGCAGTCCATGCCGCTTGGACAAAACAACAGTATCCATTTATACTTTAGTTTCAATATGCCTAATCTACTTCTAGAAAAAAAAAAAACCTTCAAATGTAATGAAGAAACCAAGGTCACATAATTCATATTTGATCACTTCTCTTTTTCCTAAACTTGCCTCTGACGATAAATGTTTTAAACATCAAAACGTAGCTCCTTATGCTCAAATTAATATAAGGCTGGCACAGTGATCCCAGTGCATGAGGGAGATTACAGCAAGGTCAGCAAAAAAGGAAGCATACAAACAAAGGACAACCTTAGCTGTCATTTCTGGGGCACCATCCACCTTGCATTTTTGAGACCGGATCTCCCACTGGCCTGTGACAGGCTAAGTGGGCAAGGCTGGCTGGCTAAGCTAGGCTGGAATTGCAAGCATCCAACACTGCGTCTGGCTATTCCACCTGCATTTAAACTCAGATCCTGATGTTTGCAAGGCAAACAAACACTTCATTGAATACTCCATTTCCCCGGGCACCCAGTAGTGGTTTTCAAATTTATCTAAATGTGAGTAAAACAGGTGAAGCTGGAGGCTTGGTTCTGAGTTCCACTGGGCTTCAATATGAGGAGGATCTGCATCAGTTATCAGTGGTGACTGCAAGTCTTTCAGTATTCAAAACCTGTCAGCCAAGCTTTCCTCTAAATGGGTCTGCTAGTAAGTATTTGGACTTTATGGTCCAAATATCAAAGTGGAAAGGTTGTGTAATTTCTTACATAACCATGTAAGCCATTAATATAGGTAAGAAACAGGACTAAGAAGATACCTCAATCAGTAAAGTTTGAGGATCTGAGTTCAATGCCAAGAATCTCTCTGTGGAGAAGCCAGGGAATAAAAGCACAATTTGTAATCCCAGCCCTGAGGACAAAGACAGGCAGATCCCTGTGCTCTCTGTCTGGCCAATCTACTATACTCAGTGAATTGCAAACTGGTGAGAGACATTCTGTCTCAAAATTTAAAAAAAGGTGAACTTCGTCCAAGTTTGTCCTCTGGACTCCACAGAAATGAGCAACATACCTGCACACACATGTACTCTCACACACCTGAACATAAACATATTTGAATACACACAGATATGTTCAAAAATGCAAGAACTGTTTTCAGTCACCATTCATAGACAACCAGGACTCAGCCTGGTAACTGATGTAAAATGTAATGGGGTTAGACTTCTCTTGCTTTTTAACCACATCAGCACAATCTCAATGTCTGACATACCTCCTCCAGCTCCGGATATTAACTTCTGAATCAGACTTTCCTCAACTCATTAATGGAATTATGCCAGTCTCTTAGAACTCCACAGCAATCCATTTATATCACCCACTATAATATAATGGGCAACATAAGTGGGACGAGGAGCTCCCCTTCCCGGTTAAATTCCTGCTAGGTTTTAGTATACTTAAAATATTATTTTTAATTAATGTGTTTGTCCTAGTATGCATGTGATATTTTGAATGGGTATGTCCCCATAGTCTCATGTATTTAAGCATTTGTTCCAGGCCCCAGTGGTGCTGTTTGGGAAGGTTTAGAAGGCCTGGTTAGAGGAATTATGTTACTGGGGCTGGGCTTTGTGGGTAGAAAGCCTCCCACCATCTCTATAAGCACCATTTCTACTAGCTATCTCTGCTTATACTTATGGTTCGTGATGTGAGGTCAGCTTGCTGCTCTAGCCACCAAGTTTACTCATGGTCATGTCTTCTCAGAGGCCCAGTAACTGACCTTGTAACATCAGTGAATCAAATACTCTCCTTACCGCCAACTAACACCACTGTTCTCTGAGCATGTGGCCCTTGGACAGCCAAGGCATTTGATTAGATGTATGTGCATCTCAGATTAGTTTCACCTATAACCTGTGTTCCTGATTCCCTAAGTCACTGTGCTCCTTTACCCATAAACATCCCTGAAAGGCAGATTTGTGACTTAGCCTCCTGTGTTTGTTGCCGTTATTACCAAGTAAATAAACCTTTCATCTTTTGCAAAAGTTTTGGTTTTAGGATTAGCATGTTGTTCATCTGGTAAAATGGATCAGGCCCAGTAACAATTTCATGCAATCTGCCCCAGTTTTACATGGTGGTTTGAGTGAAATGTCCGCCATAGTGTCATATGTTTCAATACATAGCTGCCATCTGTTGCTACTGTTTGAGAAGATTACAAATGCTTAGGAAATAAATCCTCCCAAAGGAAGTGGGCCACTAGAGGTAGGACTCAAGTATTTTTATTTCCAGGCCCCACTTCCTGTCATGCTCTCCTTCCTGAATTCAGATGCAATAGGACCATACAGCTTCCTCTGCCTGCCACAATGCCCTTCTGGCTCTAATAGTCTATACCTACTGAAGCTATGTGCAATAAATAAACTTTTCTTCCCATAAGCAGTTTCCTGTCTGGTGCTTTGTCATTGCAAATGTGAAGCCTAACCCTCTAAAACACTCTCACGTTCAACAAAATCTCCTACATTTCCGTAATTTATTTCCTCATCTTTTGAGGGTAAAAATTCTCTGTGTTCATTTTGCTTTTCTAGTACACAACTAGTGTATACAAAATGGGGAACTCAATCTTGCTTACTCCCCATGACAATTCCAGACTGCTCTCCCTTCCTAGAATATTCCAAATTATATTAGAGTTTATGATATTGAGAGAGAGAGAGAGAGAGAGAGAGAGAGAGAGAGAGAGAGAGAAATTGATTAACTATTTAAAGTCACTAATTCAGTGTCTTCCTTACTAAAGACGACAGACAGGTCTATATATTGTTTTTCTCATTTATCCATTCCTGCTTTCTGTGGTCAGTGGGAAATTCTTATCTCTGGGCAACAGGAAGCTCTTTCCTGTCACTCTTATTTAGAGAACAGGTAAAGAAGACCCATACCTTGCTCACTGTAGCAAAGAGGACAGACAAGAATCCTGCATTGACTCTTGTAAGGCAGCCTCTTAGAGGTGACATATATGGTTCTGTTGACTGAACAACGCTATTTGCATGGCAGGCGTTACTTTATAAACTGAACTACATTTCTATGCCAGACCCACCTAATGTTGAAAGTTTGCATGCTTCAAGGCTGCATCTTTAGAACTAACACCCATCTATACTAAGCACATTAGCTTAGATCCTTCATCTCCATTCCCTTAAATAGTTTTGAGAACTGCAATGTGAAACTGTCTATCACCACCATATCTTTGTTAATCATTACGAAGAGGACAGACAAGAATACTGCAGTGACTCTTGTAAAGCAGCCTCTTGGCATTTCTGGCTTTTTAACAAATGCAACAATTATATCTGTTTTCATTGAAAAAAGTGAAAGTGGTTTTTGTACAACATATTTTGATTCTGTTTTCTCCTCTCCCAATTCCTCTCACATTCTCCCCACCTCACTATCCAACCAACTTTAAGTTCTTTCCTTCCCTCTCTTTATTAACACTGTAGGTTCACAATGACACATTAAATAGGTTAGACATGTTCAAGTTATACATGTTCAAAATCAAAGCTCCCCTTTCTTTGTCTATCTCTCTCTAACCACCAATCTGTACCTCACAGGAGAGTAGGTATCTCAGAAGACACAAACATGTTTGTCTTGTATGTCAAATAAAAATCTTAACACAATGCTTCCTCCTCGCTCCTTTGCATCTAATGTCCAGTCCTTCTAACCTTTCTATGGCTTCATCTTCAACCATACCCAGAATGGCATATTGTGTTGCACTCACCTTTAAGTTAAAACATAGGGAGACATAAAGTATGTGTAGACAGGGGCAGGGGTTCCTTAAGATTCAAGAAGTAAATATTTAAAAATATCAGCAAACCAGTTGCTAACATTAAAACTAAATGGAGAGAAACTTGAAGCAATCCCACTAAAATCAGGGACTAGACAAGGCCTGCCCACTCTCTCCTCTTATTCAATATAGTTCTTGAAGTTCTAGCCAGAGCAATCAGACAACAAAAGGAGATCAAGGGATACAGATCGGAAAAAAGAAGTCAAAATATCACTATTTGCAGATGATATGATGGTATATTTAAGTGATCCCAAAAGTTCCACCAGAGAACTACTAAAGCTGATAAACAACTTCAGCAAAGTGGTTGGGTATAAAATTAACTCAAATAAATCAAGTAGCCTTCCTCTACAAAAGAGAAACAAGCAATTAGGGAACGACACCCTTCATAATAGACCCAAATAATATAAAAATACCTCAAAAGACTTTAACCAAGCAAGTAAAAGATCTGTGTACAATAAGAACTTCAAGACACTGAAGAAAAAATTGAAGAAGACCTCAGAAGGTGGAAAGATCTCCCATGCTCATGGATTACAGGATTAATATAAAGTAAAATGGCCATTTTACCAAAAGCGATCTACAGATTCAATGCAATCCCCATCAAAATACCAATCCAATTCTTCAAAGAGTTAGACAGAACAATTTGCAAATTCATCTGGAATAACAAAAAACCAGGATAGCTAAAACTATCCTCAACAATAAAAAGGACTTCAGGGGAATCACTATCCCTGAACTCAAGCAGTATACAGAGCAATAGTGATAAAAACTGCATGAAAGCCATTGGTACAGAGACAGACAGATAACCAATGGAACAAATTGAAGACCCAGAAATGAATCCACACCTATGGTCACTTGATTTTTGACAAAGGCCAAATCCATCCAATGGAAAAAGATAGCATTTTCAGCAAATGGTGCTGGTTCAACTGGAGGTCAACATGTAGAAGAATGCAGATCGATCCATGCTTATCACCCTGTACAAAGCTTAAAAAGTGGATCAAGGACCTCCACATCAAACCAGACACTCAAACTAATAGAAAGAAAAACTAAGGAATCATCTGGAACACATGGGCACTGGAAAAAAATTTCCTGAACAAAACACCAATGGCTTGCTCTAAGATCAAGAATGGAACAAATGGGATCTCATAAAACTGCAAAGCTTCTGTAAGGCAAAGGACACTGTGGTTGAGGACAAAACAGCAACCAACAGATTGGGAAAAGATCTTTACCAATCCTACAACAGATAGAGGCTTATATCCAAAAATATACAAGAACTGAAGAAGTTAGACAGCAAGGGAGACAAATAACCTATTAAAAATGGGGTTCAAGAGCTAAACAAATTCACAGCTGAGGAATGCCGAATGGCTGAGAAACACCTAAAAAATGTTCAACATCGTTAGTCATAAGGGAAATGCAAATCAAAACAACCCTGAGATTTCACCTCCACACCAGTGAGAATGGCTAAGATCAAAAACTCAGGTGACAGCAAATGCTGGCGAGGATGTGGAGAAAGGGAACACTCCTCCATTGTTGGTGGGTTGCAGACTGCTACAACCATTCTGGAAATCAGTCTGGAGGTTCCTCAGAAAATTGGACATTGAACTGCCTGAGGATCCAGCTATACCTCTCCTGGGCATATACCCAAAAGATGCCCCAATATATAAAAAAACACACACACCATTTATAAGGTAATAAACTTTATTTCCTCTTTTTTCCTTTCCTGTTTTCCCTCAACTATCTATCTATCTACCTTTCTTTCTTTCTTTCTTTCTTTCTTTCTTTCTTTCTTTCTTTCTTTCATCCTTTCACAGTACTGAGGATCAAATCTAGGGCCTCACATACTTAAGTAATCACTCTATCATGAACAATATCCCCAGCCTTATAAAGTAACAACATATATGCAATATCAAATGTTTTTAGACTTTTTCTTTTAAAAAAGTTTGCTGAAATATTCCCAGGAATCCCAAACTATAACCAGTTGTGTCAAGAAGCTTTATATGTATTATCTTGCAAAGCTAGTGCTTCATGGGTAGATATTTTATTTTAAGCATTGTATACATGGATATATACACCCAGAGAAAACTATCTGGGAGGAGTTGTGCATCATAATAAGCAAATATGTACTATAAGAAATAAAGGAGTAGAAGGTTAGGGAATGGGGATCTTTTTTTTGTGACAAGCATAGGAGCTTATTGGGAGAGTTGGGAATAAGGAAATGGTCTTACAATTCCCTGGGTTTAACATCCCAGATAAATTAAAAGCAAGGAAAATGGTCCCCAGTTAAGAGTGCATATGACATGCTAAAGAGGAAGAAAATGAGCAGAACGACTAGAAAGTACTGAGATAGGAGAAGATGGTAGGAGTTCCAAAGCTGGAAATGACACTAAAGGCAGAGCACACAGAACCTTAGCAGTCATGAAACTATGGGTCTTCTGAGAATGGCTCTCACTGAAGTAGTGTGAGATTGGCTGCCTGATTGCAAAGGGCTGCTCCACCTACAGTGTGAACAGATAGCTATCCAAGGGCAAAGGGAAAGAAGGGCCAGTCTTGCGGCCTTTGATACATTTTCTATGAAGATCACAACTTACTTTAGGATGACAGCCCCTGTTCCTGAAGTGACATGAGCAAAAGCCTACTCAGTCCATGTATAGAGCCTACAATAGACTAAAATAGTGATACTACCAAAGTCTAATTTGGTGAACCAGCCCACTTATTGGTGTTTCTTATATGAGTGTGGGTGAGGGTTACTTATGGTCACAGGATGACACAAAGGCAGCTGCATCAGTAAAAGTCCACCTCAGTATGGCAACCTGGCACCATGGTGTTCTCTGCATACCTTGAAGGTAGCTCAATTGGTCAAATAGTCTCTTCCAGGCAGCTCTGTTGCTCTCAGTTCCTCAGTAGACCCTACTGCTTAAATAAGGAGGAGCCTCTTGTACTTGATATTTTTTTTTATTATTAACTTGAGTATTTTCTTTAGAATTTAATGTTAACCTATCCGGTTTCGGGCACTCCCCTCCCCCTCCCTTCCTTATGGGTGTTCCCCTCCCAACCCTCCCCCATTGCCCTCTCCCAACAGTCTAACTGGGGGTTCAGTCTTAGCAGGACCCAGGGCTTCCCCTTCCACTGGTGCTCTTACTAGGATATTCGTGCAACCCTCTGAGGATGGGTCAGTCCATATATAATCTTTGGGTAGTAGCCCCCTGGAAGCTCTGGTTGGTTGGCATTGCTGTACATATAGGGGTCTCGAGGCTCCTTCAAGCTCTTCAGTTCTTTCTCTGATTCCTTCAACAGGGTCCCGTTCTCAGTTCAGTGGTTTCCTGCTGGCATCGCCTCTGTATTTGCTGTTCTGGCTGTGTCTCTCGTGACGATCTGCACTCATTTGATCATCCGTCTTGAGTTTCATTTGTTCTAGGCATCTAGGGTAACTCAAGCATTTGGGCTAACCACTTATCAATACATACCATGTATGTCTTTCTGTGATTAGGTTAGCTCACTCAGGATGATATTTTCCAGTTCAACCATTTGCCTACAATTTCATAAAAAGTCATTGTTTTTGATAGCTGAGTAATATTCCATTGTGTAGATGTACCACATTTTCTGTATCCATTCCTCTGTTGAAGGGCATCTGGTTCTTTCAGCTTCTGGCTATTATAAATAAGGCTTGCGATGAACATGTGGACATGTCTTTTTATATGTTGGGGCATCTTTTGGGTATATGCAGGAGGAGGTATAGCTGGATCCTCAGGCAGT
The DNA here is from genome assembly GCF_011064425.1 of Rattus rattus. Lineage (NCBI taxonomy): Eukaryota > Metazoa > Chordata > Mammalia > Rodentia > Muridae > Rattus > Rattus rattus. The sequence continues at coordinate 14,677,628 of NC_046163.1, read as the reverse complement.
TCAATGTCCAATTTTTCTGAGGAACCTCAGACTGATTTCCAGAATGGTTGGCAGTCTGCAACCCCACCAACAATGGAGGTGTTCCCCTTTCTCCATCCTCGCCAGCATTTGCTGTCACCTGAGTTTTGATCTTAGCCATTCTCACTGGTGTGAGGTGAAATCTCAGGGTTGTTTTTGATTGCATTTCCTTATGACTAACGATGTTGAACATTTCTTTAGGTGTTTCTCAGCCATTCGGCATTCCTCAGCTGTAATTCTCTGTTTAGCTCTGAACCCCATTTTTAATTTGTTGTCTCCTTGTAACTTCTTCAGTTCTTTGTATATTTTGGATATAAGCCCTCTATCTGTTGTAGGATTGGTAAAGATCTTTTCCCAATCTGTTGGTTGCCGTTTTGTCCTAACCACAGTGTCCTTTGCCTTACAGAAGCTTTGCAGTTTTATGAGATCCCATTTGTCGATTCTTGATCTTAGAGCATAAGCCATTGGTGTTTTGTTCAGGAAATTTTTTCCAGTGCCCATGTGTTCCAGATGCTTCCCTAGTTTTTCTTCTATTAGTTTGAGTGTGTCTGGTTTGATGTGGAGGTCCTTGATCCACTTGGACTTAAGCTTTGTACAGGGTGATAAGCATGGATCGATCTGCATTCTTCTACATGTTGACCTCCAGTTGAACCAGCACCATTTGCTGAAAATGCTATCTTTTTTCCATTGGATGGTTTTGGCTCCTTTGTCAAAAATCAAGTGACCATAGGTGTGTGGATTCATTTCTGGGTCTTCAATTCCATGCTCCACTATGTTCATAAGCCTTATTTATAATAGCCAAGCTGGAAAGAACCAGATGCCCTTCAACAGAGGAATGGATACAGAAAATGTGGTACATCTACACAATGGAATATTACTCAGCTATCAAAAACAATGACTTTTATGAAATTAAATGAGCAAATGGTTGGAACTGGAAAAAATATCATCCTGAGTGAGCTAACCCAATCCACAGAAAGACATACATGGTATGTACTCATTGATAAGTGCTTGAATTACCTAGATGCCTAGAACAAATGAAACTCAAAGCCATGATCAAATGTATAGATCGCTCATGATACAGCAAATACAGAGGCATATGCCAGCAGGAAACCACTAACTGATGAGGAATCAGAGAAACTGGAAGGCTTGAAGGAGCTCGAGACCCCATATCTGCGAAAACCAACCAAGCTTCCAGGGACTAAGCCACTACCCAAAGACTATACATGGACTGACCCTGGACTCTGACCTCGTAAATGTTGCAATGAATATCTAATGGCACCAACGGAAGGGAAGCCCTGGGTCCTGCTAAGACTGAACCCCTAGTGAACTAGACTGTTGGGAGAGGGCAGCAATGGGGGGAGGGTTGGGAGGGGAACGCCCATAAGGAAGGGGAGGGGGGAGGGGGATGTTTGCCCAGAAACCGGGAAAGGGAATAACACTCGAAATGTATATAAGAAATACTCAAGTTAATTATAAAAAAAAAAAATGGTGTGTGTGTGTGTACATTTGTGTATGAGTATGTATAAAGATAATACTGACTGTATCACTTAGAAAGTGTTCAATATTGTGTCGTTTATATCCTCTTCCAGTTTACTGCAAAATATTTATGTGATATTCGCAAAATTGAAGTTTTATGTGTACAGTATCTTAGCCTGCCTTTCCATTCCAATATGCCATAAGGAACTAATGTAAAATGATTTAAATGCCATATAATGATTCTAACTTCCAAACACCATACTTTATTTAGTCATTTCCTCACTGTGAGACATTGAAGCTGATTATAAACTTTATGTTTTCATAGAAATAGAGCATCTTTTATGTAAGACTTTGCTCATATGTCTGTGAGAACAAAATGAATTGCTGAGTCAAAGATCATATTTGACAAACTCTTGACAGAAAACCTATGCTAATTTTTATTTAATTTGCTATAAACAATTTTTGAGTCTGGGCAATATGATACCTTCAATAGTCCAAAATTTTTCATTCACAAAAAAGAAAAGAAAAAAAGAGATGAAAAGAAAACTAAAGAAAGAAAAGAAAGGCTATTCTCACTATTATAAATAAGGCTGCTATGAACATAGTGGAGCATGTGTCTTTGTTATTTGTTGGAGCAGCTTTTGGTTATACACCCAAGAGAGGTATAGCTGGGTCCTCAGGTAGTTCAGTGTCCAATTTTCTGAAGAACCTCCAGACTGATTTCCAGAATGGTTGTACCAGTCTGAAGTCCCACCAACAATGGAGGAGTGTTCCTCTTTCTCTGCATCCTCGCCAGCATCTGCTGTCGCCAGAGTTTTTGATCTTAGCCATTCTGACTGGTATGAGGTGGAATCTCAGGGTTGCCAGAAACTGGAAAGAACCCAGATGCCCTTCAACAGAGGAATGGATACAGAAAATGTGGTACATCTACACAATGGAATACTACTCAGCTATCAAAAACAACGACTTTATGAAATTCATAGGAAAATGGATGGAACTGGAAAATATCATTCTGAGTGAGCTAACCCAATCACAGAAAGACACACATGGTATGCACTCATTGATAAGTGGATATTAGCCGAAGTGTTTGAATTGCCCTAGATGCACAGAGCACATGAAACTCAAGAAGGATGACCAAAACTCGAATGCTTCACTCCTTCTTTAAAAGGGGAACTAGAATACCCTTGAGAGGGAATAGGGAGGCAATGTTTAGAACAGAGGCTGAAGGAACGCCCATTCAGAGCCTGCCCTACATGTGGCTCATACATATACAGCCACCAAACTATTAAGATGGATGAAGCAAGAAATGCAGGCTGACAAGACCTGATGTGATCTCTCCTGAGAACACAGCTAGAATATAGAAATACATGGCGAATGCCAGCAGCAAACCACTGAACTGAGATGGACCCCGTTGAAGAAATTTTAGAAAAGAACTTAAAAAGAGCTTGAAGGGGCTTGAGACCCCCATGTGAACAACAATGCCAATAACCAGAGTTCCAGGGACTAAGCCACTATCCAAAGACTATACATGGACTGACCCTGGGCTCCAACCTCATAGGTAACAATGAATAGCCTAGTAAGAGCACCAGTGGAAGAAGCCCTTGGTCCTGCCAAGGCTGGACCCCATGATTTCTTGAGGGAGGGTGGAAATGGAGGAGCTTTGGGAGGAACACCCTATATTTAAGGGGGAGGGTTAGGGGATGTTGGCCTAGAAAACAGGAAAGGGAATAACATTTGAAATGTAAATAAGAAATACCTAATTTAATAAAGATGGGGGTGGAAAGTACATGCTGACAGGAGCCCAATTTAAAAAAAAAAGAAAGAAAGAAAAGAAAAGGCTATTCTCAGGGACTGAAACTTAGGTCATTAAACTTTTCAGCAAGCACTTTTACCAGCTAAGCCATTTGCCTAGCATCATATCATTATTATTTGAATTAGAATTTTTAGATCTGGAATGTGATTGATCCATTTCTCATGTATCTAAGACCAATTCTTGTCCCATTCACTGTCCCAAACCACTGAATCTCTGTCAAAACCCTGGTCATAAAGGTATAAATCCCACCTCTGCAACTTATTAGAGTTAGGCTTTGACTGGGCACCAACCATCAGTTTAAAATTAAACTCACCTAGTACTGTTCTGCATCTGGTACAGTAGCACATCAAAGAAGATAGGTGCATATTTCATGATGAATAAAGCACTCTATACCTCATAAGGACTTTTGTTCAAGAATTGTTTGCTGGTAAAAACATTAGTTCAAAATGTGTCTCTCATAATTTCCAAATCAAGCAAAAGGGAGCTAGAATTTTGTCTCAGAATTCCCAACACAGCAGACTGTAAGCAAAATTTATACACAGACATAATACTTGTGTGATTTGTAGGCTGTATAAATTTTTCCTCACCAAAATAACATGTTTATCTTGCCTTGTACTCTGACTTAGACTGTATCCTCATGGAGGGCCAATGAATCCCAGTGCTTTAGGTGTCTGTCTATATGCTTGAAACTAACTTTAAAACAGTGGCATTTTAACTCACTATCAACATAGGTCCTCTTGATTTGTTCCTGAAGGAAACCTATAGCTGAGAGGATTCTATTTGCAGAAGAATACATCAGAAAGCAGAGCATGACTCTAAGATGAGAAGGTTTAAGTTGGTCGTGGAAATTGTGATTTGAATAAAATGTGTCACCCACAAAGATATGTATAGTCACCTAGTGACACTGTGTCAGAAGATCATGGAACATTTATGTAATAATGCCTCATTGGAGGGCTGGAGGACTAGGGGAAAGGCTTGAAGTCTTATAGCCTGTCCTGACTTCATGCTCACACTCTGCTTCCTGACTACAAATTTTATGTGACTAGCCAGCCTCTTGTTTCTCCTGTCATTTCTTCTCCACCATGGTGGAGTGTATCATCTCAAACTGTAAACCAAATCAAGGCCTTCCTCACTGACATTGCTCCTTTCACCAATTTGTCTCAGCAACAATAACAGCAACTGATAAAAACATTGACTCGGGGTTGGGGATTTAGCTCAGTGTTAGAGCGCTTGCCTAGCAAGCGCAAGGCCCTGGGTTCGGTCCCCAGCTCTGGAAAAAAAAAAAAAAAACATTGACTCAAAGACTAATAGTGTATAGCAAAATAAGTGGTTATCAACTGTCTAAGGGGACTATACAATAAGAAAAAATAAGACAGAGTGGGAAATAATATATTCAAGAAATGAAAACATTTTTCATTTTGCAAGTACAGAAGAAGGATTAACATCTCAGGTATTTCCTCATAAGGCAACTAGGCAGGGCTGTGCAAGAATTAACCTATCTTTATGTTTTGAATTCCCAAAAATTCAAATTGCTGTACCTCAATTCCTGTCTCTGAATAGGCCTGAGTGGATATCTCCAAGTGATGGAGGTCATATGAGTAAAGAGCTCTACCTTTAAAAACATTGGCTTGAAGAGTTGGGTGTCATCCACTGCCTGTTGAACTCCCTGTTACACTGAACTCATTCAGTCTATTCTTGGATCCATAAAGAATGACTCATATCCTGTAATTCTGGAACATCAAACAAATCTCTTAAACATATCACAAGAGTTCTTATACTGTTTCCCAGATTCATTAAAAATAAAGCTATACAGCCAAGATAAAATTATAAAAATTACCCATGCAATCATTTTTGGAAATTCAAATTTAACCAGGGATTCCACACTTAATCTTTCAAGCCTGTTCTCAACTTAACTTAATCACTGTGAGAAAACTTCTAGACAATTAGATCTTTATGACCCCTTGACCTAAACCAGAGGGATAGAAAGAATTTAAACAAAGACATCAGAAGCAAATTAGGACTGAATATCACTACTTTGTCTGTCTCTCCAGAATGCACAGTGCTCAGATCTGTTTTGCACAGATAGGACTGAGAATGGAGAGGGTATAACTTTCAGTAGACCTGCCCCTAGTTTTCTACTTCTGTTCAGCAGATCCTAAATCCTGAAACCACGTAGTCTGCAAACTAGAAGCTCAGTCTGCAGACCAAGCATTTCAACTATAACTCTGTGGGGACATTTCAGATTAAAGCTATAGAAGTTGTTCTAGTTTGCTGTTTCTATGATAAAACTCTGGCCCAGAGCAACTTGAAGAATAAAGGGTTTATTTGGCTTCCACTATCATTGAAGGGAGAAAATAGGGCTGTTTGCTGGCTTGTCTTAGGCTCTCACACAAGCAGCTTTCTTATAGTGCCCGTGACTACCTGCTCGGGGGTGGCCCTACCTACAGTGTGCTGGACCATCTCACAGAAATCATTCACCAAGATAATTCCTCCCAGACACAGCCAAAAGTTCAGTCAGATTGAGGCCACTCTTCAAGTATCCTTCTTCTCTGGATACTCCATTTTAATTTGGAAATAAAATCTAAGCCACACACACAAAAGTCCTCAAGTCCATCCATTCGATAATGTCATCTGTCTCAGAATAATGTGTTCTAGTTTTATTTCTGTTGCTGTGATAAATTTCTCTGATAAAAGGCGATATATGTGGAGGATAAAAGACTTACTTTAATTTGCAGATTATATTCTATCAGTGAGTAAAGTCAGGGCAGGAACTCGACCAGGACAGTGAACCATTAAGGAAAGCTGTTTTCTGCTTGTCCTCTGGGTCACATCTAGCCACCCTTTTTACTGACCAGGAACCTCCGCCCAAGAACACTGCCAATGACACTAAGTTTGGCCCTTCTATATCAACTGATAATCAAGACAAGCCCACAGCCAGTCTGAGCTGGCCAATTGAGACTCCCCTCTGCAGCGATTCTAGGCTGTGTCAAGTTGACAGTTAAAGCTAACAAGAAATCAGGCTTCCTGTGTGCTATAACTATTAACTCTCAGAGACAGCAGCACTACTGTGCCATCTGACTGGCCATGTCAAACAACTTATGTTCATGTATGTAGACTTCATTATTCTGCCAGGATCTAATCTAGCCCAGTTCCATGTATCATGTTGTTTCACAGGAATGACTCAGCTGCTGTTTCTATTGCTAACACTGACAGAAGATATCTTGTCTCCTCCTACATTCCAATCTCTAGTGGCTGCCACTGACCAAACCTAAGAGAAATATGTCAAAAGAGTGAAATGCAATAAACAGGACTTCAACCACACTGAAGAAGAAAATGGTATGTGAGGACAAGGGTACAGCTAAGAAAAAACAAACACCACAAGACAAAGGAGAATCCGTAAAGAAAACAACGACCAGCAAACAGACAGTCATGACTCAATGCTGCTAACCTCACAACCACTACTAATCTTTAAAAATTATTTTTATTTTCCTTGCTCTAACAACTCTCCCTTGGGTTGAAAAGATGTCTTAGAATGTAAAGGATTTGTCATAGAAGATTGAGGATTATTAATTCAATCCCAAAGAATGCATATATATATATATATGCATATATATGTATATATATATGTTTGTGTGTGTTACATAACCCATTACACTATACACTATACATTATACATTACATACTATGTATTATATATTAAATGGGCATGGCATTGTGTGTTTGTGATCCCAGCACTGGGGACATGTAGAAAGAATAATTCCTGGGGCTTGCTGAACAGTCAGTCTAGATGAATCAGTGAGATCCAAGTTTTATGAGACACAGTTACAAAAACATAAAGGGGAGAGAAATGAAGAACATACCTGTCTTCAACTTTTGAACACACACACACACGCATGCACAGTACCTGGCAGCAGTGAGAAGAAAATTCAGTTTTTTTTACTTGAAGAATAAAATAACTTTAAAAGAACTGCACTGGGAGGCATTGTGGTGACCTTAATCTCATCAATGAGAAGAAGCTGAGGTAGAAAGAGGCCATTTTCCAAAAGACAATGTGGTGGTTTGAGTATCCTTGGCCCAGGAAGTGGCACTATTAGGAGGTATGTGGCTTTCTTAAAATAGGTACATCCTTGATGGCTGGTTGCCAGGAGGAATGGCAACTAAGTCTACCTACACCCAGAATAAATCTTTTCAAATTTACAACTTCCATTCTCCGTGACTATAATCTCCTTGCATAAGTTGGGACTTTTGGTGCCCACAATGATCTGAAGAGGGAGGGCGTCAGATCTTCTGCAGCTGAAGTTACAGGCAGTTGTAAGCCTCCCATCTTTGATCCTCCACAAAAGTGTGAATTACTCTTAAACACTAAGTCCTCTCTCCAGCCTCACCCCCAATGTTGTCTTAGAATCTTTTGACATGTTTTGAAGTAGGTACTAGGATTATGTTTACCTTAATGATCCAGTTAAAGTAATTTTGCAATACATGTTTCATTACATTCTTTTCTTTTTCTTTATTTTAAAGTTTAATCAGTTTGAAAATCAAATGTTGTAATGATAGATATATACTCCCTCACATTTAACATCTTCAGTATCATAGCATAATGATCAAAACTGACACCCTCCACATTGGCACAAGATGTTTAACTGAACCACAGAGCTTTTGGAATTCTATCAATTCTAACATAGTTGTTGCTCTCGTTTTCCAGAGTCCTATTCCAATGCTATATTACATCGACTGTTATTCTTGTTTATTTCTCTCATACTATGAGTGCTTACTGAAGCAGTTTACATACTTTAATAAGACAATGCACATCTTTAAAGCATAAAACACTTGGTCTTTATATATACATATATAAATATATATATATATATATAAATATATATATGGTGTTAATTTAACCAACTCATGCATTTGAATTAGATAATAAATGAGGTTATCTATATCACACACACACACACACACACAAATATACCTGTGTGTGTTTATGTTTGTATTGATGGAAGTAACATACAGAGATGCATGTGTTAACACATGCATCTCTGTGTGTGCCTGTGTGCATGCACATTCGTATGTGTGTAGGGGTTCCTGTGTATGCATGTGCGTGTGTGTGTGTGTGTGTTGATCTTGAGTGCTGTTCTTACTCAGTCTCTACTTTATTTACTGAGTCAGGTACTCTCACTGAACCCAGAGCTTGCCAATTTGGAAAGTCTACATGGTTATCTTGCCTCTAGAAATCCACTGACTCCAGGAATAATTCAGGGTTTACATGCGGTTCTAGAAATTCAAACAGTGGTCAGTATTCTACTGTGGCAAGGGCATTATCCACTGAGTAATCTTCCTAGGCCAACTTGATTTCTTATTTTATGATTCTTTGAAGTTGTGATTTCAGTAAGTGATAGATTCCTTATTTAGCTTTCTTGCAGCCTTGAGTTTGATCTCCATCACCCTCTGGAAAAAAAAAAGAAATCAAGTACAATTCAAGTAGAAGTATTATTATTCAACACAATATCTGGGACACAACAAATGCAATAAAAGCATGTCATCTGGACCTATCATCACTTATATTTGCAAAATACACACGTACACTAGGAATGTGCCATGTTGAATATATAAAAGTCAATTATTTTTACATTATTCTCTCCCCTCTCCTCTTCTATTCTCTTTTCTCTCTCTCTCTCTCTCTCTCTCTCTCTCTCTCTCTCTCTCTCTCTCTCTGTGTGTGTGTGTGTGTGTGTGTGTGTGTGTGTGTGTGTGTGTGTGTGTGTTTTATCACATTTGTGAGGACACTAGAGGACAGCTTGATGTATTTTATATTCACCTTCTAGCTTGTTTGAGGCAAGGCCTCTTGCTGCCTGAAACTCTGAATACCAATCTAATAGATCTTTGCACTTCCAGGAATTCTTGCTGCAGGATCACTGAAATTATACAGATGGCCACATCCAGATTTACATGGGTTCTGAAGATCTAAACTCTAGTCCTCATGCTTTCCCAGCAAGCATGTTCCCCACTGATCCATATGCCCCTCCCATTTTCTATATGGTTCTTCAGAATGTCTTTCGGCATGGAAACTGTACTGTTGACATTCATTTCTGTGTCACTCGAGAGGGAGTTTCCCTACTCTAACATGTACATTGTAGAAGAGTTAAAGAGAAACCTTGTCAACCTTTAAAAAATTATACAAGGTTATTAGGTGACAGAGCCCAAACAATATTACCCTGACATTTTCTGAAGTCAGACATCACAGAAGCAGTATATCAGGGGTCCTAAGTAAGGGTTTGACTTCTGCTGCCCTCTCTAAAGTCTTGAACATACTTTAATTATCTTTGACTTATGAATAATATCGAAGCCAATTAGAATAAGGTTACTGTTTCAAGGGTGGACCCATAAAATGAGCATTTGGTTCTTATAGCAAACACCAAGAGAGCCTTTATGCCCATGATTTCCTGGTCCCAGACCTATATATAATCAGAAGTCCTGATTCTCCTTGTCCCTACCTAATATAAATTGAAATTGTAATGTGAATATTATTATCCTTTCACAGAAAACAATTAATACTGAATGTCTCTACTGTCCTTTATCTTTATAATGGTTCTGAAGAAAAATGGAAAGTAAAGGGATCGTCTAGTGAAATCAGTAAGAAACAACCCCCCTACACATCTTCTCCTTGAGCTTTTTCTTCTTCTTGCTCCTCTCTCCAGAAACCCCTGCTTTCTTTTTTGACCCGACCATGCACTGAAAACCCACTTCACTCTTGCTTTTAGAACTGAGTGGCCAAGAACATTTGCTTTAGCTATGAACTCAGTCCTGTTCTCTCTAAAATCCATAAATGTTGCAGTCAGTAAACTGCTTTGCTACATGGCACTCTCAGTACTAACCTACTTACTTGCCTTCCCTGGTATTTCCTTACTAAGTGGGTTTTTAATATGTCAGTATATTAGGAATTTTTCTGTTGTCATAATTAAAAAGAAAACTGACAAAAAGCAAATTATGGAAGAAAAAGTTTATTTTGGCTTATAGTGCCAGAGAGGATATGGACCATCATGGCAAGGAAGGCATGGTAGCTGAAGTACAAGGCCATGCTGGTAGTTAGGAGAAGGCTGATTACATGTTATCAGCAAGCAGGAAACAGAGAAGAATAAAAGGAGAAAGAGGAGGGGGAGGAGGAGGAAGGAAAGAAGGAAGGAAGGAGGGAGGGAAGAAATCAAGCAAGCAAGCAAGAAAGGGAAAGGAAAAGAAAAGAAAAGGAAAGGAAAGAAAAGAAAAGGAAAGAGAAGAGAAGAGAAGAGAAGAGAAGAGAAGAGAAAGAAGAGAAGAGAAGAGAAGAGAAGAGAAGAGAAGAAAAGAAAAGAAAAGAAAAGAAAAGAAAGGAAAAGAAAAGAAAAGAAAAAATGATCTCAGGGTTTCAAGCTTCAAAGTCCGCCCCTAATGACGTACTTCCTGCCTTATTTCCACCAGCAAGCCACTAATTCTATTACCTTCCAAATATCGCCACCTGCTGGAGAATAGATGTTGAAACACATGAATCTGTAAGGGAATAATTCATATTCTAGCCAAAATAGTCACCAAATCCGAAGTTCATTATTTTCTCTCAAGTTCTTATAACAGAAAGCACACGGCCTGAGAAGGTTTCCAGAAACGTACTCGTCAGCAGAAAGCTAAAGGCCTGGACCAGTGCCTGTCACAGTCCTTAATGTGCACACGATTTGATTTTTTTTCTTAATGAAATTTTAAGTCACACCCTTCATACCTTGAAGTCACCAGGCACATCCTCCCAGCAGGCAGCTCCTCAATGTGACAGGCAAGCACATTATGCTAAGTAGATAATCACAACAATTAACTGAAAAGGTTATAATTTCATCCTGTTTGGTACAGTTGGCCTGTCAAAAACAATTAGGTTAAAATACATCTCAAGCTTCCCTCTGCAAACTTGATGGCAGGAGGAAAAAGAAGAAGAGAAAAAAAATAAGAGGACAGAACTTTTAAGTTAGTCAAATAAAAGACTGAAACTTCACTGTTAGGGAGAGATTTGCTAAAGGAGCCCTTTGGGCTTAAGTGACAATGTTTAGCTTCTGAAAATAAAGACTGAAAAATATAAATATTGAAAAGTGAATACACCTTGTAGCACTTCAAGGCAGGAGTGCTGTGAGGGTGTCAGTCTTTCAACGTTCATGAGGCAATGAGAAAAAAATATACAGTTGCTTACAATTCTGCATTCTGAAAATGTTTCTTGCACTGGTCCTTAGCATTATGATGATCTAGGATAAATGTGTTCATGTTCCAGCCTCTGGTATCCACTCATGACCAAATTACCTAAAGGTCTGGAAATTTTTACATCCACCCCATTTGTGCCTGTGTTCACTTCTAGGAAAATTAAAAGACACAGTGACTGGAGAGATGGCTTCCTCAATCAGTGAAGTGCATCTAGCACATACACATAGAACCTACACATGGGTAAACACAGATGCCTAGGTGCACACACACTCCACACATAGACTTGTTCCAAAAACTCCAATAACAATTTCTAAATATAGCTAAACTATATTTAAGGAATTAAAATTGAATGCAAGGTTTTTTTCTGTTCTTATTCAGAGAACTGGAATATTTTTTCTACACTCTATTTCTGACAGGACATCAATGTCATACTTCATTACCAGTCTTTTTCTTTTTTAATTCTGGACTTGATTCCTGCTGCTTCCTGACAACAATTTATCCCATCAGCTGGGGCTACAGCCTTGACTTCTAATCTAGTCACCCACCAAGCTCTAAGAGGAACATATTTTTTTAGGCTCGTTTTACAGCAGATGGTTTATGGAGTATGTTGCCTGACAGATGGTTATTAAGGAAGTTTGCTGCCCGATCACAACCAATGTACATGTTTTGTTTATGAGACTGATCATGTACTAGAGTGTTACATTTAGCGGACTGCCTAAATAGTTGACTTTCTCTTCTACCACTAAAACAATACTACAGTTTTCAATTTCAAGTTTGTTAAGAGTAATTCACTTAAATTCCTGGTGCTGCAAAAACTACGAATTTGAGGCAGACATCATAGCAAATTCCTGTAATCCCAGCATTGTGAGGCTTCAATAGAATCGAGTTCAAGACCAGCCTAGGTTCCAAAGGCTCCTATTATGTGACTTTTCCTGCAAAAACATGCTATGAGAAATCATTGACCACTGTGAAAAGAAACAACACTACTCAAATCTAGTTTAGTGAACCAGTGAGGTTTTTTGTGTTACTTATAGGAGTGTGTGTGAGGAGTTAATTATAGGAGTATCTTATGGCAATCACATAACAGGAAAACCCACCCCAGCATGGTTAATGATTCATGAAAACTGCATCCTTGGATCTATTGTGTGAAGGCAGCTTAATAGGTTAGAGAGTCTACTTTCCTTAACAGATGTTACTGCAAGAGAGGGGTCTTGTAAATTTCAGGGGCTTCCTGATATTAGTAAGTTTTGTTTGTATTTACACTATTAATGGAATGATGGAATGTTTCAACTTAAAATAAAAATACTGTGTTGCAGCTGTGTAGTGAGACCTTATTAAAAATAAATAAATAAAAATAATAAATAACATAAATAACAACAACAGAACACACACACAGCACACACAAACACACACACACACACACACAAATCACCCACTCATTTATGTGAAAAGGCTTCAGTGAGTATCCGATATTATTAAAGTGCTCAGAGATAGTACAGGCAGGGATAAGTCTGCATTTTTTCCTATAGGATGTACTTCCTTCCCAAAAGACCACATTTAAACCCTCATCTTCCCTCTGCTTCTTCTAACATGGCCCTCTCCTCTCTGTGTTGGCATACTTCCTTCCCCACAAAACCAAGGCTGCTGGGCTCCCAGCCTGTCTAGCTTACAGTGGACAAGTCACTCCTCTACACTGAATACTTAACTTTCAGCGAAAGTTGGTATAATGGCTCAAAACAAAAGAGTCAAAAAGTTCATTTCTATCTTATTTAATTCAGCAAAACAGTGATCAATTCTTTTTACTTTAAAACAGGGGTCTCTGGTAGTAAAACAAACAAACAAACAAACAAACAAAAACAAAACCCTGAACTCAATCTCTAGAATCCATATGAAAAAGGGATGCAGGATCATACCCACTAATAACCCCAGTGCTGGGGAAATGGAAACAGGTTAGGGCCTCAGGCTCTCTGGCCAGTCAATTTGGGCAAAGCAGGGAGTTTCAGACCACTGGGAGGCCAGGTCACAAAAACGAACGGAGGCTACACCCATGAAGTAACATCCATGGTTATCCTCTGATCTCCCCATGCACATACGCATACAAGCATGCCCACATGCACACAAAAATGATACACACAAACCCAAGAAGCTTATTAAAAGGATGGAAGTAATGACATAGATTCAAGAAGCTTCCGCAATAGAGCAGTGAGAATCTCTGTGCAAAAGGCCCTGACTGTGTCCCAGCAGGTGCCTCCAACGGCTCCAATTAACTTCAACTCAAAGGTTAACATGCACTGTCAAAAGGAGAGATGATTCTGGGACAGACAAGTCTCTCTTCCACTCATGAAATTATCACCACATTTGCATCTTTCATGAGTTACCCCTTTACCATTGCTAAAGAATAGCTGGAAGAGCTCCTGTTTGAGTGGCTTGTGCTCTCTCTGTAGTCTTTTGGATGTGCTTGCCCTGGCATGATGAACTCACATTGGCTGACAGCCTGGCAGTCCTACAGCTGCAAATGTCACCGTGAGAGATTTGATCAGCCGAGACCTCACAGTGACTCAGTAGGAGATGAATTGAGAATATTAAATCATACGTTACTGTGTTTTATAACAAGGAATATTTAAATCAGGTGAATTGCTTATGCAAATATAGAAACTTTTGCAGAAATTAAATTCAGATATTGGGAACTGGATTTCCATGTCGAGATGGTTCATGGATTAAGAGCTCTTATAGAGGGCCAGAACTCAGTTTCAAACACTCACTTACGTTGGGTTCCTGACAATAGCCTGTAACTCCAGCTCCGGGGGATCTGATGTTCCCTCCTGGCCTCTATAAGTGCCTGTACTCAAATTCACATACCCCACACAGATACATACATATATATAATTATAAACAGTCTTAACTATAAGTCATTTCTGTGTCCAAATGCAGACATACACACTCCAACCATCCTCAACATCTGCTGTGTTGGCAATGAGAGCTGTGTGAGGTCCTGTGGTCTTGTGAACAATCTTAAGTTGTTTATAATAAATTCCATGTGCATATCCATTCACATAGTGCTTCCAGAAGAAACACCTCCATGCCATGTTGCCACTGTTAAAGTTTAAACCTTGAAAACAGAAAACATTGTGTACACATGACATTTCAGAACTCTTTTTTAAAATGACTAAACCAACCACTACCCAAGGAAAAATTATAATCAATAAAAATGAATGTAAAACGGCCAAAATAGATATTAGAATTTAATTTGAATCCTAGTGCCTCATTCTTTTTCTCTAGAAAACTGTGTTTGTTTGAGTTTATGCTGCATCTGCAGCAAAATACCACTTAAAATATTGAGAATTAGGAAAATTGTATTATGCAATGTAAATCTTATTAATGGATTTTAGAGTGCAACAGAATGGAAAAGCAAGTGAATGAAACATTGCATCTTCTTTTTCCCTTAATTCCTTTCATTTTTCTTTACTAATTACACTCAAAATTGCCTTCCAAGATATGCAGTGTACTTGGAGCTATTTAAGTAATATTTTTGACAGATTTTTTTGTACCATGCAATAAAATGGTCTAAATCTCCCTCCAAACGAACCCACAGTATCATTTATTATTATCAACTTATTTTTTCTTCACGTTTGTTACATTTATTTGCATGGGGAAGGGAATGTATCTGCAAGGACTCTCCTGTGGAGAAAAAGGACACCTTTCATCACTATAGTTGTTCCTTCCACCATGTAAGTCCCAGGAATAGAACTTATGTTGTCAGGCTTGGTGAGGTCCCTTTATGTGGTGAGCCATCTTGCCATTCCTATTTAGTGTTTTACCTATCTCCCCTACTTCCCTGTCTCCTCTTCAAAGGCATTTATGACCTTCGGTGTACACACACCCCATTTTTGCTCAGAGGGAAAGCACTTCAGACACATATATTTTCTTTGGATAAATATCCAGAATGTTGACTGACATATTTTCCATTGCTGGAGAGTTGAAGTGCTAGGATTCTTGACAGGATAACCGGGGACGAAATGTCCCCACTCCCCAGGGTGTTTTTACATGTCTTGTTTCTGTAGCACAGACATAAATACACTCCAAATAACAAAACTCTGATGGCTTTTTTGCTGAAAGTAAAACAGCGAACTTTACTTAAAAACTATTAAGAAGTTGGTGAGGTATTCATCATTTTATTTTTATAGAAAGCTAAGTAAAGTGTGCAGGTTGATGTCATTACGCAGGTGAAGGCAGACAAGATAAAATGAGGCCTGACATTGGATAAGGAGGAAAGGAGGCAGGAACAGAGGTGTTAGAAGGCAGGGAGAAGCAGGGGAGAAGTCACCGGATTGTGGAGCTGAATGGACGTAGCCGCAGATGTTAAAATTCTTCTCTGTGCATAGATACAGGTTTTTATGAATATTTTTAAATGATGGGTGTGTACAGGATTTTGTGCTGTCTAGATGGGCAAATTGTATCTTCTCAATTGGATCAGACGTTATTGTGTGGTGTGTTCTTTCATGTGGCAAGAACTTAACTGAGTTCAAGAGAAGGTGCAGTGGTGGGACGCACCAAGCCTTCCACAGAATTGGGTGTGTCTGCCTGGCGTGGTAACAACGTGCCAAAGGAACTGTGAGTGAAAGCAAAGCAGTAGGGCAAGGTGCCATGCTAGAATGGCTTGCAGACCGCCCGGGTTAGAGAGTACCACGGCGGCCAGAGTGGAGCCGCTGAGATAAATTAGCACTATGGTCTATGGCCTGAGGGAGCCCGAACTAGTGAGAGAGCTACGACCCATGTCTGAGGGAGCTTTTTATTTTTTACCACAAGTAATAATATCAGGCAGCCACTATCAAATGAATTATATCTATATGTATATGTGTGTGTGTATATATAGGTATATGATGTATATGTATATGATGTATGTGTATGTGTAAATGTATAAAATGAAATATGATCATATTCACCCATTGGTTTTTCTTTCCCATCTACCCAAAGCCTCCTTGACATATCTTCCTTTCACCTTCATTTTCTTATGTTGATAATCTACTAAATTCAATCTGTTCTATTCATGCATGTGTGAAGGTGGAGTTATCCATTGAAATATGGGAAACTTAGACCAGCCCTCCAAAGAGAGGCCTCATCCAGTAGCTATCAAGTACCAGCAGTTCTCAGTAAAGGATGTGTCCTGGAAACACTTCCCCCACCCATTCTGTAAGGTGGACTGTCTTGATCTTGGGCAGAACTTCTGCAGGTAACCAGAACTACTGTGAATCTGTGAATATGACAGTTATGTCATCATTCTCAAAAACGCAGCACTCCATAGTGCTCCTCTCTATTCTTTAACTCTTACATTTTTCTTCTCCTCTTCCTCAATGTTCCCCAAGCCTTGGGGAAGAACATTAAACACGTCCCATTTAAGTCTGAGTACTGTGACTCTTATTCACAGCACTTTAACCAAGCAGTCATTTCTTGAATGGGCAGTTCTTCTTTAATGGAACTCACTGTTCAGTAGGATAAAGGGGATATTGTATTGGTTATTCTTATTTTGCTGGGATAGAAATACAATGACCAAGGTAACTTATAAAAGAAACAGTTAATTTGGACTTACAGTTCCAGAGGGATACAAGTCCACTGTGGCAAAGAATGGCAGTTGTGTGCAGGTGTGGTAGCATGAGCAGCTAGAAGCTAACATTTCAAACTGCCAGCAAGAAGCAGTTAGTGAGTTTGAAATAGAGCAGGACCTTAAACTGTCAACAATCACCTCCAATAACATACTTTGTCCACAAGACCACACCTCCTCCTTAACCTCCCAAATCGTGCCATTAAATGTGGACCAAAAACTCAAATGACCAAGACAGTGAGGAATTTTTCATTCAAGCCATTACCCAAATGTTGCATGTAAGGCATAAATATACAAATACAAGCTTTCATAAAAGGATAAGCAAAATGCACAGCATTCTTTGAACTATGGTGAGGCTTCTGATTTCACCCAGGTGTATCAAAGGAGTTTCTTTTAAATAATTTTCAACTGCAAATAGCAGAATTAAAAATTAAACACAAAAATTGACAGTTTGAGAGACTGTCTTTGCAAAATAGCCTGGATAGTTTTCTTTCTGGTGGGTAATAGCAATAAAGCTGGCAATATCCTTCCCTGAGCATATGGAGACAAAAGACTTTGCACTGCTGGTGTGAACCTAAATTGAAAAAATGCCTACAAAGGGGAATTTAGAGAAAGCATAATTAGTCTACACACCTTTTGATCCACTGGCTCTACATCTATAACTATCACCCATTTTAATGTTGGCAATGTGACAAATGGTAGGAGAACATCTTGGGACAGTAAATTAAGTAGATTAGAAGAAAATGTTTATTAATAAATCACAAAAAGAATACTATGATATACTATGATAAACATGTGATAGAATTTAAAAAAGAAATGTTGAGAAATGTTAATTTTATCAGTGTGTTGTTTTGCTTTTTTAAGATTAAAAAAATTATTTGCCAGTTTGTGTGTGTGTGTGTGTGTGTGTGTGTGTGTGTGCGTGTGCGCGCGCGCAGAGCCCAAAGGAGGGCTCTGTATTCCCTAGAACTGAGGCTGTAGGTGATTGTGAGCTGCCCTGAGAGTTTGGTACTGAGAACCAGACTCCAATCTTCTTCAACAACAGCAAGGACTCTTAACTGATGAACGATTTCTCCAGCTCCTCTTTTCCTTTAATGTACACCACTGGGATCCTGCCCTCAACCTCTTTTAGACCTGGGGAACATATTCCCAAGGTATGGTGAGTGCTGGTTGTTAAGTAATCACATTTGCTTCCTTCCTTAGATAATTACCCATAAGTAATGAGTGCTTCCATTTCAACTATAAATACCTGAGAGATTATGCATCTTCCAATGGGGAAAGCAGAGTTTCTGTAGCCAATGTCTAATTCTAGCGTAAAATGTCCAACACACTTACCTCAAGATGGGACACTCTATAACATGGTTACAATTCCCAGCTTCCTCTGGGAGAAGGCTGCAGAACCCACATTAATACACATATTCTGTCTTATCCTCTCCTGCGTCCATTCTAGCTTTCATACCTGAGACTATTCATGCAACACACACACACACACACACACACACACACACACACACAGTGGTGGTAGGCCAGAAAAACTTCCCATCTTAGGAATTTTATTTAAAGGATTATTTCCATATTTTAAAATCTCCTATGCCAAAGATATACAAAATCAATTTTTTCTTTTTCCTACTTTTCATGTGTTTTGGAGAGGAGTACGCATGTATATGGTACATGTAGGTGTTGAAGATTAATGCTTGGGCTCATTTTAGTCTGCTTTCCTACCTCAGTCATTGATGTGGGTCTCTTAGTAAAATATCAGTTCTCACTGATATGGCTCCCCTGCCTAATGACTCACTCTGGCAATTCCTGTTTCTGCCTTCTAAGGCTGGTGTTACATGTGGCTGCCACATACATCCTTCTCAAATTTCTATGAAGTTCTAGACACCCCAAACTATAGACTCACACTTATGTGTCTTTGTTTGTTTGTTTGTTTTGTTTTGTTTTTAGTATAGAATAGAGTTTATTCAGGACATGGGGAGGGGAGTAAAGAGAGTAATAGAGACAGTGAAATACAGAGAGAGAACAGAGAAGAGAAGTAGAGGCTGGGCCATGAGCACATGGAGGGGGGGAAGTGATGAAGAAACAGAGTGGGAGCAACAAGGGAAGTGCAAGAGTAAGACTTACATTTATGTGTTGTATGTTGAACCACTGGGTCATCTCCACAGTTCCAGAACTGTATTTTGGATGTAAAGTAACTGAGAAATAAGAGAGAAAAAAAATGAGCTGCTCTTTGATAAGCTCTGATCATCTATCTCTTTTTTCATCTGTCAAAAACAACTTCATTTATCCTGAAAGCAGAAGAAAAATTCTCAAATGTCCAAATAACAGAATAATTCTTAGGAGCTCCAAACTTGCCTAGGCTTCAGTAATAGTTCTTAGTGACTCCAAGTACCCTGAGGGAAGGTGTGCCTCCAGAGTTGCGCAGGGAAGAACTACAAGGACATAATTCTCAGAGTGCAAAGTAGGTAAGATGGAAAACCAATCCAAACCCCCAAAGAAGTACAGCAAACTCAAAACCTCATCTCAAAGCAATAACAACAGAACACACAGTCACAGATAGCTTGAAACCAAGTGCACAGACTGGGTCGGTCCATCAATTAGACTCCAATTCCCATCCGATTGTTAAGTCATCTTCTCTTCATCCTTGTACGTCTGTGAGTTAATTTTCTGGACCAGTTATTCAAGCTTTAAATAGCATTTATTAAATCTAAAAGCCTATTGGGAACCTATATGTAGATCCATCATTCCAACAGTGCCAAGTTGCCTTTCAGTTTGTACTGAGGTAGTGAAGTAGAATCATCATATGTAAGGCTTATATTTTGGGGTATAAATTTGAATATAAAGAATTACATCAGGGGATGTTTGATGACCTGTTCCCTCCTCTGTGTTTGTAAACCTATTTTATGAAAGCTCAGAAATATCCTTTCATGGTCATAAAATGCTCTAGGTTCCTGAACAATGGTGATGGATTCTGTTTGGTCTGGCACACTCAAATTATCCCATAATCATTTTAGCCTGCCAGCCATGCTTGCATTGACTTGTTTGAATTTTAGAGAAGAAAATTTGGGGCTGTCATGAAAAATGGAAAGGTGTAGAAGCAAATAAAATAAAAGATTTCTCTGGGCTGAAGTAAAATGCAGCTACTTTAATTTTCTACACCAAATAGGTTTCATTTGGTATCAAAGCAAAGTGAATTTGAAAATAGAAAACACAGTCCAATTTTCAAGTAAACTGATCTTTTGAGTGTTGAGTCACAGGCTTGCTGTATGCTAGAAAAGAATTCACTAAATAGGATGACAGTTTCTCTGTTTCGCATCCCAAAAGGACTGCCACTTATGACATCATAAAAATGTATGAAGTGCTTTAACACATGGTTATGTGGAAATTTCCTCTGAACTGAAATATTCTATCCTAGAAGGAGGCTTGTTAAGATTCAGGAAGTAGACAAAACTTAAAAGACTTAGGATGTCAACTCATAAGTTTAGAAAAATGCCTGAAATATACAGGATTTACAAGGCCTCTCCCAAAGATTATATAATGAATAAGGACTACTGGGGTCAGACAACTTTCTGATCTGTACGGAAGCCTTAAAGTTGTGCAGGAAGTTTCAGCATCTCAGCTTTCATGAATTGTTATCCAGACTAGGGTAGGCTTTGTAGTTGTCTTTAAGTCATGCACACTCCTAAGTGAAACCTTAATAATGTCATTGGATCATCAAGCTAGATGTCAGTGGAATGATTTCTTTGGTACTTCTCTGAATTTTAAGTTAATAGGTATTCATTCCCATCTCTCTAAGAAAAGTGACACACTACACATGCAAACAAGTATTTTCATAAACACTTTACAGAATAATCAGTGAACTAGACAATCTCTCTCTCATATATATGATAGAAAGAAAAAGAATAGAAAGAAGAGATGGAGGAATGAAAATAATAGATGAAGAAGATATTACCTATCATTAGTCCCTACCTAACTTTGCCTCACCAAATACCACATAAAGGTGTTTATTATTATGCATAATTACCATTTTCTTCAGTCTCTATGACTAAGACATTGGGAAGTCCACATTTCTTTCCTAAGCATCTGTTCCCTTCACTAAAAGCATGGGAACTACTTCACTAAAATCCCTCCTAAGGCTGACCTCCTAGAATTCCAAAGTAATTTCTAGATCCGCAAACATTTGATAAATATTCCTGCCATACCACCTGGAAAGTTTATAAAAGCCAACTGGGTACAAAGTTCCCGGGGAATTGTGCATGGTTTCTGAAGTAATAGTCATTGACGCGTTCTAAGAAAAAGAGAAGGTGTCAAGTCAGCAATTTTGAAATATCCTTTTGGGTAAAATAAGAAACAATTATCTTCCATCAGACGTTTCTGAACTGCTCACCTTGACAGCCCTTGCCATTTCAGCTTTGTCTCCCTCCCACTTTAGAGCTAATTACTCTTCCCTTTGGATACTCGGAGTTCTTCTGACTTGGCTGAAAAGTTTAATTGCAGAGTATTATGGAGCTCCGCAGTACTTGTCTTCATCCAGTCTTTGCCTAACAGTGAGGTAACCATACGTAATATTATGCAACGTTCTCAGAAATATCTTTATTATTATTTAAGATATTTATCTTATATTTAATTCTACATATATGTCTGTATGTATGGGTTCACGGACATATCAGTGGGAGGTGCCCAAAAACTCTAAAAGCGAACACCAGAGGGCCTGGAACTGGAGATGCAGGCTGGTGTGAGTCTGATCTGGGTGCTAGGCACTGAGCTTCGATCTTCTGCAAGAGCAAGTACGTGTAGTTAACCACTGAGCCATCTGTCCAAAACCCACATCATCATCATCATCATCATCATCATCATCATCATCATCATCAAAAAAGTAATAACACTTTTGTTAGAAACAAATATGAATGAAAAGTCTATAATTGATAAGGGTTTTATGTAAGTATTAGCTCTAGCAGTATTAGCCCTAATAATAGGAAGAATAAATACCACCTCTACATCATTGATGCTTTTACAGAAGTATCAATTAATTCATCATTTATTACATAATTCACATTTGTAGTGTTTGCATGAAAACACAAAATAAAATATATGTGAAGGATTACAAAATGAATCCACAACATTAAAATTTTTTTGTCTTTATTTATTGAGGCAGAGTTTACTATATAGCTGTGACTACCCTTAAACACACTATCTAGGCCAGACTGAAGCTCCAGGCATGTAAGTGCTGGGATACATGTGTGTACTACCATGTCTGACTTGAATTGTAATGAAATTATGATTTCTGTATATATCTTCTTAGAGTTGAGTCGTGGGCACCATCATTTTGAGACTTTCTGCTGTATTCTAGCAGTGGTGAGCAGAGAAAGTACCATCTTCCCAGGCATAGAAGACCTAAGAAAAGCATGGCCCTCCAGACTGTGACACAAACAGGAACATTAAAATGTAAGGTTCGGGGCTAGAGGAAAGGTTCAGCAGTTAACAACACTAACTGTTCTTCCACAGGTCCTGAGCCCAATCTCCAGCAACTACATTTTGGCTCACAATCATCTGTAATGGGATCCAATGCCCTCTTCTGATGTGTTTGAAGACAGCTGCAGTGTACTCATAACCATAAGGTTTTATATTAAAAGGAAAAGTTTCACCCACACCAGGTTAAAACTGTGCTCCTGATCTTTGGTTCAAGAAGACAAGCACAGAAAAATATGAGACTGCATAAATAGGGCAGACAAAATATTTGACTTAATAATTCAACAAATGCTCACTGTTAACATGGTGAACATGCATCATACGCCATCCTAGGGGTAGGGACTAAGGGCATCACAAGATGTAGTGTCTGTCTTTAGGACTCTTACAGAGAGCCTGCACTGTGAAAGACAGAATAAAGCACACAGCAGAAGATAAAAATGCTATAGTGACATCTCAATAATGAACATTTGAATTGGCAGTTCTAATGGAAGAAAAAGTGCCAGATCTGCTGTCAAAAAAAAAAAAACTAGAAAATAAATATATGAAAGTTCATAAGATGACTGCTTTTTGAAAAAGTATCCCACAACAGGCAGTGTGGAACTGTGGTCTCTCAGATGAATAAAAGTCATGAGGAGAATTCAGTGGTGCCTCCAATGTCCTGCCAAGGAAAAGTTTTGTTTCATTTTCCCTGAACACCCTAACCCAATGGGATTCTCCAAAGGCAAGTTGGATTTATCTAGCTACTTTTTCAGAACTCTGTAGAATATCCCAAAAGGATGAGGATAACCACTCCACAGGAAACTACACGCAAGAAAGGGACCGTATCTGTGGTGATACTAGTTTCACACTACTCCAAAGTGGTTGACCTAAAAGAACTTGGGATGGCCTGCTGAAAGAATATTTAAATTATCCCCGTATCTTAGAGCCAAAATGGTGTTCCTACATAATGTAGCTCTGGATCCTCAGTAGAAAGTGTAGATGTGGTTCAAAGAGAAATGGGGGCAAGAGGAGTCCCTTTCAGCATTATTGTGTTTTAGAGGCAGTCTCCTATAGCCCAGGCTGGCTTTGAACTTGCTATGCAGCTGGAAATGGCTTTGAATTTATGGGCCCTCTTGCCTGAACCTCTCAAGTTGTGGAATTTCTCTGTCTGTGCAACCATGCTTGTTTTTTTGCAGTGCTAAAGAATCAAACTCAGAGCTTTCTGTGTGCTAGGCAAGCACTGTATCAACGGAACTACACCACAAGCCTACCATGATTCTTTATGACACCACAAGACATGATTTACTTTTTATCCCCATGACTCTTGAGTTTTCTTGAGTTAGAGGTTCCAGGCCTCTAATGGAGCATATTGTCATCAAAGTAGAAGGTAAGAGTAGCATTGGATCATTAGCTCTAGCTACTGGATGGACACGGAGAATTCCTTGTATATAGAAACGAAGTACAGGGAGCAGAGTTGCTAACTAGGGTAACTTGCTGGAATTATGACAAGGAGAGTATGTTACTGATCTAATAGAAAACCAGTAAAGATCATAAAATTCAAACATTCTCCTTGTGGAATTCTTGGTGCTACTTTGCTTAATTGTGACTAGATCCATCTCCCCTTAGAACAAAGGGGCCTCCCAGGTTCAGGAAAGGTAGCCAGAATTCTCAGCTCTTTGTTTATTCTAAGTGTACTTCGTTCAGTCTGTGCTCTCTCCAGGGGCATCTCTCCCCAGTGGTGGTAGCTTACTCACATGTGTAACCAAAAAAGGCGAGGTAGGAAAGCAAAGCTATATATTGCAGTATAGGACTCCTCTGAGAAGCCAATCAAACCTGACTTAATCTCATCTGAGATCCACACAGAAAGGGCAGTAAGATTTATTTATTATTGTTTATTTATTTACATATGTATAGGTTTATTGTGCATCTATGTGCATGTATGTGTATGCCTTTGCATTTGCACACATGCATGGACATACAGGAGCCTGTGGAAGATAGAGAATATTAGCTCGAAGTTACAGGCAGTTGTGAAGCGCCCAATGTAGTTGATGGGAACCAAACTCCAATCCTTTGCAATAACAAGTGCTCCTAAAAACTAAGCCATTTCTTCAGCCTCTACAGTGTTTAATACACAGTGCCCAAGCTTTATTTATTGGATTTTTTATTAACATTTCAAATGTTATTCCCTTTCCTGGTTTTCCCTCCAGAAACCCCCTATCCCATTCCCCTACCCACCCACTCCTTCCCGCCTCCCTGCCCTGGCATTCCCCTACACTGGGGCATTGAGCCTTCACAGGACTAAGTGTCTCTCCTCCCATGGATACCTGAAAAGACCCACCCTCTGCTACATATGCAGCTAGAGCCATGGGTCCCTCCGTGTGTACTCTTTGGTTGGTGGTTTAGTCACTGGGAGATCTGCGGTGTCTGATTGGTTGATATTGTTGTTCTTCCTATGGGGTTACAAAAACCCTTCAGCTATCTCAGTCCTTTCTCTAACTCCTCCACTGGAGACGAGAGGCAAACACAAGAACATAAACAACAGAAACCAAAGCTACTTGGCATCATCCAGTTTTCCCACTACAGCAAGTTCAGATATCCCCATCACACCAGAAAAGCAAGATTCAGATTTAAAATCACATCTCATGATGATGATAGAGTACTTTAGGAAAGACAAGACTAACTCCCTTAAAGAAATACCAAGAATACAGGTAAACAGGTAGAAGCCCTTAAAGATGAAACACAAAAATCTCTTAAAGAGTTAGAGGAAGACAAACACAGTACCTATGCTTAACAAACAAGTCTAAGGTCCCACAGGCTAGCTATTCCCCACCGGAATATCTCCTATAGAAGAGCGTGTTGTCAGTTAGATTACTGGGATTATGCCCTGCACAGTAGATGAGGAAGGAGGTGGGGGCAAGAAGATGAGTAGAGATCAGGAGTTTCAGACCAGACTGGGAAGCATGACAAAGCACTTTTTAAAACTTCTTTTACAATTCATGGAAGTGATAGTAAATCTTCATGGTGAACTTTGCAGAATTAAAAGGATTTAGAATCATCCAGAAGCACACCCTTGTCTATAAGGATGGTCTAAATGGTGGGGAAAGATCTGTTCTGAATGTTCTAAGTGATTCATTACTTAGCAGGCTGGACTGACAAAAAAGAAGAAAGGGAGTTGGGCACCAGTGCTCACCATGCTGCATCCCAACTATAGACGCTTATGTGCTCATGTGTTTAGCCTCTTCTCCATCCTGCTACCCTGACTTTCTGCCATGATAGGCTACAGCCTCAGACCGTAAACCACAATAATCCATTTCCTTAAGTAGCTCTTTTTATTTTCAGATATTTTGCTACATCAATGACAAAAGAAATGCAGTGGGATTATGTGGCACAAAAGCTTTCATTTTAATAATGTGAATTTTAGTAGACCTGTTTTGTTTTGTTTTTTATTTTCTTAACAGCCTAGAATGCTTTTATACTTCACTCAGTCACCTTTGTCCATAATCCTCCTCTCACAGTTTTTAAATCCTGTATTCCTTCTTTAGATGCATAAATTTGTATTGTCAAAACAAACCTTGAATAGTCATCATTTTTAGAAATTTTTGGACAATGATTATGTTCTGGACCTTAGTCATCCACATTAATTCTATCTGCAATAGACAAACCTCCCCAATGATAATAAGAACCACCACCACACATCAATCAAGCATATGTTTATATCCAGTGTCCAAAGTGTCTTGGTTTATACAATAATATTTTAAAAAGAGAGACAGAGAAAGTAAAGGGGGCAGATCAGAGTATTTGCTGTAAATTCATGAATTTGAGTTCTATACTCTGTTTTCTTTCCTACTGTTCCTATATTATACATTATAATGATAAGAAACAGTGTACTTCTCATTCAGAAATAAATTTTAAGCAGATTTTTCTGCCTCAAATAAATTATTAATCCCTTCCTCTTTAATGTTGGCTTGGGTGCTTCAAATCAAGCCAATGATTACAAGGAGTGTCCTTTGAGGGATTTAAGAAGCCTTAAGTTTTTGCTTTGGCTATCTATGATCTCAAATTAATCTCATATCTCTGACATCTGCAGTCTTATAATTTCCATGGAGATGAGATTATATGCCTTATGCCACCATGTTATCAAAGGGTTTGAAAAGTTCTCATGAGACAAAACCTTGGAAAGTTAATAATGTGTCGCATTACGGTATGATTTTTACTACCTTCGACACAGCTTGGGTGTCTGACTGTAAATCCATTCTTTAAATTTAACCATCAGTATGAATTAATTTGATACAAAGCAATAGAAGTGTCAATATAATCAGTAACTAGAAAGAATTAAAGATCAATAATGATGAGAGATGGAATAAAGCAAAGGCATGAGAAGCTCTGAAGACTGCTTATCTGTGGCAAAATCTACTGTATCTCATTCTTCTCTCCACCTGGAATAAAATGTCCTGACAAAAAGCAATTTAGGCAAGAAAGGAGAGAAAGGAGAGAAAGGGGAGAAAGGAGAGAAAGAACAGAGAGGGTTTATTTTGATTTAGTTTTGGGGGGCTGAAGGAATATATCATGCCAGAGAAGATTTATAAGGAGTACGGAGGCAGCCAGTCATTCAGGAAACATAGAACAGGAAGTCAACAGGCTACATAAACTCAACACCCACCCCCATTAACATCCTCTAGCAAGGATATGTCCCCAAAGATTCCGTAATCTTCCCAAAAGGCACCACCAATCAGGGACCTAATGTTTAAATACATGTGTCTACAAGAGGTGTTTTATAGTCCATTCACATCACATATAATGTCTTCCCAAAAATAAAGTAATATTTAGGACACAGAAATCTCAGCTAGAATTGGGAGTAGAAGCTTTCTGCCCACTAACTAGCATTCCCAGTACCAGAAATTGCTACAAAGGGTACTGGGAGAGAAAAGTCATCAAGCTTCTTTACGTGGACTCTATGGGCAGCAATAACAACCTTTGATGCAAAATGTGCCCAATCATACAATGGTGGCAAGAATGGTCGGGGGTTAACCAACCTTCTCCAGATTGGATAAGTGGCCCACTCCATGGAAGGAGGTGTATGTCTGGTTCTGTAAACTTGATCAGAAGCTTTTGATTGGGAATGTCATGACCCTATGAGGGAATGTGCTACTGATGTTTTGGTAAATGGATATGCAGTCAAACTCCCTTCCAAACTCTTATACTCACAGACTAGTGTGGCTCTCAAGCTGGGTCAGAAACACTTCTCCTTGCAGACGATGATAAGATTAAAAGGTCTCGGGGTTGGGGATTTAGCTAAGTGGTAGAGCGCTTGCCTACCAAGCGCAAGGCCCTGGGTTCGGTCCCCAGCTCTGAAAAAATAAATAAATAAAAGAAGAAAAAAAAGATTAAGAGGTCTCAAAACTGGTTAAGTGTTAAGAACAAGTAACAGTCTTAAATAAGCTATTTATAGCATCCTCTATAAGGACCAGGGAATATCATTAAAGATTGATAGAAAATGTTAATAGCTATGGGATGGGGCAGCTCATTGATGTTGTCATCCATATATGTATGGTCATTAAATCCTGAGCATATGATTGTTGTGGCTCTCTGCACACACAGAGTAAATGATGTAGTGGGAGAGGAAATGCTGGGGAAGAAGGGAGCCAATGAGAGTGTGGAGGAAATAAGATAATGATGTGGAATGTTGTCACAATGTATTCTATACATGCAGGTAGTTATTGAAAACTAAATAATCATTTAAAACTAAGAAAACTAAAATTAAAATGTATCCAAGAAACTACCACTTATTGACTCCAAGGGTACCCTGAGCTGTTCAACTACATTACAATGATAATGGAAATAAACAAATCGACAGCCCAAAAAGACAGAGGAACCATCAGATGTAAATTGCGTGGGACTGCTTGCAGCAAATTATGTTCAACTGACTCATTTCCAAAATAATGAAGAAGATGCATCATGAACTCTAGATCGAAATACTCATGAAGTATCTGATTGTTATAGCTCATAAAATTTTACTACAAGTAAATTAGCAAAATTAGTTTTATATGAGCATAGGAATGTGGACGGAAGCCCTGGAAGGAAATAAAGGAGGTCGGAATAGAGGATAAATGAGAGTGTACCCAGTCGTTGTCCATTGCTGATGTGCTGAGGGGCTTACAGGAACTCTCCCAGGACTTTCCTAATAGATGAGACATATGTACACACATGTACCTAGGGCCTGTCTAAGGCCTCTTCTGGAGATTCTGTATGCCTTCTACAAAATGATTAGGGGACTAAGAAATAAGTCAGGTGTGTGGATCACTAGCACAGTTAAATTTTATTGAAATAAGGCAAGCTCCACCCAACCAACAAGTAAAAGTTTATTTTAGATTTCTCTACAAGCAAATTACCTGGAAGACTGGGTTATTATAATTGTTCAGACCCCACTAAGCTGCCAAACCAAATCTGTGGAACATTGGATGTGCCCCACTCTCCGCCTGCCAATGGACATGTCCCCCACAGATTGAGACCTCCACAGGAGGATGTAGTCATGCCAGCTGGACCACTCTCTGTATCCTCCCGACTCCTACAAATATAGAATTGTGATTATAGTCTGACACTTCCCAAAATTGTCCTGGGAAAGAAAAGAAGTATAGAAGGAATTTTTTATTGGGTATTGTTTTACTTACATTTCAAATGTTTTTCCATTTTCCCTTCCATAAGCCCCTAATTCTAACCCCCATCCCCTTGCTTCTATGACAGTGTTCCCCCACCCATCCACCCACCCCTTCATGACTCCCCAACCTGACATTCCCCTACATAGGAGCATCAAGCCTTGGCAGGACCTAGGGCTTCGCCTCCCATTGGCGAACAACAAAGCCATCCTCTGCTACATATGCAGCTGGAGCCATGGGTCTGTCCATGTGTACTCTTTGGATGGTGGTTTAGTCCCTGGGAGCTCTAGTTGGCTGATATTGTTCTTATGGGTTTGCAAGTCCCTTCAGCTCCTTCAATCCTTTCTCGAATTCCTCCAATGGGGGACCCCTTTCTCAGTTCAATGGTTGGCTGTGAGCATTTGCTTCTGTATTTGTCATGCTCTGGCAGAGCCTATCAGAAGACAGATATATCAGGTTCATGTCAGGATGGACTTCTTGGCATCAACAATATTGTCTGTATTTGGTGGCTATAGGTATATGGGCTGGAATCCCAAGAAGGGCAATCTCTGCATGGCCTTTCTTTCAGTCTCTGCATCAAACTTTGTCTTTGTATTTCCTCCTGTGAATACTTTTGTTCCTCCTTCTAAAAGAAGGACTGAAGCATCCACACTTTAGCAATCATTCTTCTTGAGCTTCATGTGGTCTGTGGATTTTATCTTGGGTAATCCATGCTTTTGGGCTAATATCCACTTATCAGTGATTGCACACCATGTGTGTTTTATTGTGATTGGGTTACCTTACTCAGAATGATACTTTCTAGTTCCATCCATTTGCCTATGAACTTCGTGATGTCATTGTTTTTAATAGATGAGTAGTACTCCATTATATAAATGTACCACATTTTCTGTATCCATTCCTCTATTGAGGGACATCTGGGTTCTTTCTAACTTCTGGCTATTATTAATAAGGCTGCTATGAACAGAGTGGAGCATTTGTCATTGTTATATGTTGATCCATCTTTTGGTTAAATGCCCAGGAATAGTATAGCTGGGTTCTCAGGTAGTATGATGTCCAATTTTTTAAGGAATCTCCAGACTGACTTCCAGAGTGGTTGTACAGCTTGCAATCACACCAACAATGGAGTATTTCTCTTTCTTCACATCCTCACCAACATCTGTTGTCACCTGAGTTTTCGATCTTGGCCATTCTGACTGGTGTGAAGTGGAATATCAGGGTTGTTTTGATTTGCATTTCCCTGATGACGAAGGATGTTGAACATTTCATTAGGTACTTTTCAGCCACTGATATTCCTCAGTTGAAAATTCTTTGTTTAGCTCTTTACCCCATTTCTAATAGGATTATTTGATTCTCTGGAGTCTAACTTCAGGAGTTCTTTGTATATATTGGAAATTAACCCTCTATCAGATGTAGGATTGGTAAAGATCTTCTCCCAATCTGTCGGTGGTCATTTTGTCCTAATGACAGTGTCCTTTGCCTTACAGAAGCTTTGCAATTTTATGAAACCCCATTTGTCAATACTTGATCTTAGAGCATAAGCCATTGGTGTTTTGTTCAGAAAAATTTCCCCAGTGTCTATGTGTTTGAGGATTTTCTCCACTTTTTCTTCTATTTCTTGGAGTGTATCTGGTTTAATGCGGAAGTCCTTGATCCACTTGGACATGAGCTTTGTACAGGCCAATAAGAATGGATCTATCTTCATTCTTCTACAGGCTGATCATTTTTCACTGGATGGTTTTAGTTCCTTTGTCAAAGATCAAGAATCCCATAGATATGTGGGTTCATTTCTGTTTCTTCAATTCTATTCCATTGATATACAGTTTTTGTTTGTTTTTTTTTTGAGTGGGATAGTTATATTTAATATTTAATATTCTTTCTTTGTTTTGTGCATTTGGTGTTTTAACTATTATGTTAAAACAGGAGGAATTTCTCTTTTGGTCCAGTCTATTTGGAGTTCTGTAGGCTTCTTGTATGTTTTTGGGCATCTCTTTCTTTAGGTTAGGGAAGTTTTCTTCTATAATTTTGTTGAATATATTTACTGGCCCTTTAAGTTGGGAGTCTTCACTCTCTTCTATACCTATTATCCTTAGGTTTGATCTTCTCATTGTGTCCTGGATTTCCTGGATATACAGTTTTTTTTATCACTATTGTTCTGTAATATAGTTTGAGGTCAGGGATGGTGATTCCCTCAGAAGTCCTTTTATTGTTGAGGATAGTTTTCATAATCTTGGGGGTTTTTTGTTATTCCAAGTGAATTTGCAAATTGCTCTTTCTAACTCTATGAAGAATTGAGTTGGAATTTTAATGGGGATTGCATTAAATTTGTAGATAACTTTCAGCAAGATGGCCATTTTTACAATATTAATATTGCCAATCCATGAGCATGGGAGATCGCTCCACCTTTGAGATCTTCTTCAATTTCCTTCTTCAGAGACTTGAAATTCTTTCCATACAGATCTTTCACTTGCTTGGTTAGAGTCACATCTAGGTATTTTATGTTATTTTGTGACTATTGTGAAGACTATCTTCTCCCCTATTTCTTTCTCAGCCTGTTTATCCTTCGAGTAGAAGAAGGCTACTGATTTGTTTGAGCTAATTTTATACCCAGCCACTTTGATGAAGTTATCAGGCTTTGTAGTTCTCTGGTGGAATTTTTGGGATCACTTATGTATACTATTATATTATCTGCAAATAGTGATATTTTGACTTCTTCCTTTCCTATTTATATCCCTTTGACCTCCTTTTGCTGTCTGATTGCTCTGACTAAGATTTCAAGCACTATATTGAATAATAAGGAGTTGGCATCCTTGTCTAGTTCCTGATTTTAGTGGGATTGCTTCAAGTTTCTTTCCATTTAGTTTGATGTTGGCTACTGTTTTGCTGTATATTGCCTTTACTATGTTTAGGTATGGGCTTTGAATTTCTGATCTTTCCAAGACTTTTATCATGAAGGGGTGTTGAATTTTGTCCAATGCTTTCTCAGCATCTAATGAGATGATCATGTGTTTTTTTTTCTTTGAGTTTGTTTATATATAGGATTATGTTGATGGAATTCTATATGTTGAACCATTCCGATATCCCTGGGATAAAGTCTACTTGACTTTAGTGGATGATAATTTAGTGATGATAATTGTTTTACTGTGTTCTTGAATTCAGTCTGTAAGAATTTTATTGAATCTTTATGCATTGATATGCGTAAGGGAAATTGGTCTGATGTTCTTTTTCTTTGTTGGACCATGTTGTGGCTTAGGCATAAGCATAATCGTGGTTTCACAGAAGGAAATGGGTAGTGTTCCTTCTGTTTCTAATTTGTGGAATTGTTTGGACAGTATTGATAATAGGCCTTCTATGAAGGTCTGGTAGAATTCTGCACTAAACCCATTTGGTCCTGGAATTTTTTAGGTTGGAAGAGTTTTAATGACTGCTTCACTTTCTTTAGGAGTTATGGTACTGTTTAGATGATTTATCTGATCCTCATTTAACTTTGGTACCTGGTATCTGTCTAGAAAATTGTCCATTTCCTCCAGATTTTCCAGTTTTGTTGAGTATAGGCTTCTGTAGTAGGATCTGATTTTTTTTTTAATTTCATCAGATTCTGTTATTATGTCTCCTTTTCATTTCTTATTTTGTTCATTTGGATACTCTCTGCGCCCTTTGGTTATTCTGGGTAAGGGATTATCTATCTTATTGATTTTCTCAAAGAACAAGCTCCTGGTTTTGTTGATTCTTTGTATAGTTCTTTTCGTGTCTACTTGGTTGATTTCAGCCCTGAGTTTGATTATTTGTTTCCATCTACTCCTCCTGGGTGTATTTGCTTCTTTTGGTTCTACAGCCTTTAGGTGTGCTGTCAATCTGCACTAGAGTATGCTCTCTCTAGTTTTGTTTTGGAGACTCTCAGAACTATGGGTTTTCCTCTTAACACTGCTTTCATTGTGACCCCAAAGTTTGGGTATGTTGCGCCTTCATTTTTATTGAATTCTAAGAAGTCTTTAATTTCTTTATTTCTTCTTTGACCAAGTTATCACTGAGTAGAGCACTGTTCACCTTCTATATATATGTGAGATTTCTGTGATTTTTGTTGTTATTGTAGACCAGCCTTAGTCTGTGGTGGTCTGAAAGGATGGATGGGTTTATTTCAATCTTCTTGTATCTGTTGAGGCCTGTTTTGTGACTGATTATATGGTCAGTTTTAGAGAAGGTACCATGAAGTGCTGAGAAGAAGGTAGCTTCTTTTGTTTTAGGATGAAATATTCTATAGATATCTGTTAAATCATTTGGTTTGTAACTTCTGCTAGTTTCTCTGTGTCTCTGTTTAGTTTCTGTTTCCATGATCTGTCCATTGATGAGAGTATAGTATGGAAGTCTCCTTCTATTATTGTGTGAGGTGCAATGTATGCTTTGAGTTTTAATAAGTTTTCTTTTATGAATGTAGTTTCCCTTGCATTGGAAGCATAGATATTCAGTCATCTTTTTGGATTTTTCCTTTAATGAATATGAAGTGTCCTTCATTATCTTTATTAATAACTTATGGTTGAAAATCAATTTCACTCGATATTAGAATGACTACTGCAGCTTATTTCTTGGGACCATTGGCTTGGAAAATTATTTTCCAGCCTTTTATTCTAAGGTAGTTTCTGTATTTGTCACTGAGTTGTGTTCCCTGTATGCAGCAAAATTCTGGGTCCTCTTTACACATCCAGTATGTTAGTCTATTGTCTTTTTAAATTGGGAATTGAATCCATTGATTTTGAGAGATATTAGAGACCTATGATTGCTGTTTCCTGTTATTTTTTTGTTGTTGTTGTTAGAAGTGGAATTATGTTTCTGTGGCTATCTTTTTTGACTTTGTTGCAAGAAAATTACTTTCTTGCTTTTTATAGGGCATAGTTTTCCTCCTTGTGTTGGAGTTTTCCATCTATTATCCTTTGTGGGGCTGGATTTGTGGAAAGATATTGTGTAAATTTGGTTTTGTCATGAAATATATTGTTTCTCCATCTATGTTAACTGAGAGTTTTGCTGGATATTATAGCCTGTGCTGGCATTTGTGTTCTCTTTGGGTGTGTATGACATCTGTCCTGGATCTTCTGGCTTTCATAGTCTCTGGTGAGAATTCTGGAGTAATTCTGATTGGTCTGTCTTTTTGTGTTACTTGACTTTTTTCATTATTGTTTTTAATATTTTTCTTTGTTTTGTGCCTTGGGTGCTTTGACTCTTATGTGACAGGAGGAATTTCTTTTCTTGTCCAATCTATTTGGAGTTCTGCAATCTTCCTACATGTTTATAGACATCTCTTTTAGGTTAGGGACATTTTCTTTTAGAATTTTGTTGAAGTTATTTACTGGTCCTTTAAGCTGTGGGTTTTCACTCTCTTCTATTCCTACTATCCTTAGGTTTGATCTTCTCATTACAACCTGGATTTCCTGCATATTTTGGGTTAGGAGCTTTTTGTTTTGCATTTTCTTTGATGGTTTTGTCAATGTTTTCTCTGGTATGTTCAGCCCCTGAAATTCTCTCTTTTATCTCTTTTATTCTGCTAATGATGCTTATGTCTATGACTCCTAATCTCTTTCCTAGGTTTTCTATCTCCCAGCATGTCTCCTTTTGTGGTTTCTTTATTGTTTCTCTATCCATTTTTAGATCCAGGGTGGTTTTGTTCAATTCCTTCACCTGTTTGCTTGTGTTTTCTTGTACTTTATTAAAGGATTTTTGTGTTTCCTCTTTCAGGGCTTCTACTTGTTTAACCTGTGTTGTCCTTTATTTCTTTAAGGGAGTTATTTATGTCCTTCTTAAAGTCCTCTATCATCATCATGTGTTGTGATTTTAAATCAAAATCTTGCTTTCCTGGTGTGTTGGAGTGTCCTGGGCTTGCTGTTTTGGGGGAACTGGGTTCTGATGAGGTCAGATGACCTTGGTTTCTGTTGCTTAGTTTCTTGCCCTTGCCTCTTCCCATCTGCTCATCTCTGATGTTAGCTGATCTTACTGTCTCTGACAGTTTCTTGACCATCCTGTAAGCCTGTGTGTCAGCACTCCTGGAGACTGGCTTTCTCCCAGCGGGATCTGGGTACAGAGAGGTATGGCACAGGGTCAGCTCCAGGTACAGACAGAAATCAGAAGCAGAAGGAATTTTTTTAAATGTTGAAAAATTAAATAAATATTGGAAATCTTAGTTAACAAACTTAAATGGATTTTTCTCCTGCAGAGCTTGTCATATACATAAATGTACATGGTACAGGATACAACTTCAAAAACATTCACACCTGTGGAACATATTTGAAACTCACAGAATATTCTAGATGTCTTCAGGTTACTGTCACTGCACTTTGAGAACCACAATGGCAAGTGTGCACTCAAAATCCTCTGTTCATTGGCACAAAACTCTGGGAGTAAAGTTATGAAGTTTGGCACCATATATCAATTATATTTCTTTATTTTTCATCTGAACTCCATCATCTAAAGGACAACAATTTACTTTGTTGGTCTTAGTTAATGGCAAGGACTGACTAATGAGATGGATTAGATAGTTCTTTGTCTACTTCTGGCAGTTAGAAGATGAAAATCAGAGTATGAAGATGTAGCTCAGTTTGTATAACGCTTACCTTAGCATGCAGAAAGCCCTGAGTTCCTTTCTTAGCATACCATCAACTTGGGAGAGTAGGACACACCTATATTCTCAGCACTCAGCAGCTAGAGGCAAGACGATAAGAGTTCATGGCCATCTTCAGCTACATAGCACATTCCAGGACAGCTTTGGATACTTTTAGAAACCATCTCAGAAAATAAATAAATAAATAAATATCCTTCTTTTTAAATTGTATTAAGTTATGGGTTCAGCCTATCATATAATTCTGTCCAGAACTCTGAATCCTGGGTATTCATATTCCAGCAAAAAACAAAAACAACAACAACATCAACAACCAAATCTGACATGTGGCAGTTCATCCCTCTCCCAAGCATCTTCTCTTGTGCAGTAGAGCACTGTTCCACAGAAACAGCATGTCTTTGTGACACTCCAACAGCTTCTGTTTGTCTAGCATTTGCTAAGACTATAATTTTTAATTCATCTTTTTTTTCTTGGTCTTCTAAGTCCAGTTCTCTAACTTAGTGTCCGTGTGTGTGTGTGTGTGTGTGTGTGTGTGTGTGTGTGTGTGTGTGTGTGTGAGTTGTCTACTTCACATATTCAATTGTGTGCATCAATATGACAGTGGACATTGTAGGTACTGCTCTGCTCTACCATTCCCACCACACTCCCTGGGAGACAGAGTATCTCACTGAAACTGGCATGAAGTAAGTGGCAAGCAAGACTCGGGAATTTTTCACCTAGATTACGAACAAGCATGCAGCCATGTCCAAGCTTTTCTAGGGATGCTAGTGTTTCAAACTCAGGGGCCTGATGCTTACAAAGCATTGAATAACCTTTCTAGCTCCATATTCTTCAACTTCTTGACTTGAGTTTCTCGGTAAAATCTCAGAAATCTTGTATAAATGACAGAGTTATCTATTGTAGACAGCCAAGAAATATCACTGCTCATATTAGTCAGCCATTTAACAACTTTCACTTCCAGTTTCTTCTTCTAAGAGAATGGGATTAGATCTTCAGGCTTTAAAGGTATGAGTTAAAAATTTGTTCTTGAAAAAAAATAACCTTCTAGACTTCTGTTTCCTCTATAAGGAAACAGTGAAAGAAATGCATCTTGGTGGACTTACCATTGGTATTTTAGAGACATCTGCTGTCAGGTTTCAACTACTGTGCTATAGATGTAAAACTGTCTCTCTGAACTATTGAAAATTTCAGGTTAAGTATAATATCAATTTTGAATTTGTCATGATATTTCTGGAATCTTAGACCAGTGTGAACCCTTTATGTGATCAATAAACGGTGTTACAGAAAATTTCAGGTTTATAAAAATACAGTAAAATTTATAGAGATCTCTTAATCTATATTTGTATTTTCTCTGCCCTTTTAACTGAATTAAAATTGAGAATTTATATTGAAGAAAAAGAAAAGAAAAATATGTGTGGTGGAAAGCTAAAAAATCAAAGTAGAATTGTAACTATGCAGTTATTCCTCAATGTGCATAAAATACTGACACATTTACCCAAGAAATCAGAATCTGCACAGGGTCAAGTGTCTTAGTGATGGTTTCTATTCCTGCATAAACATAATAACCAAGAAACAAGTTGGGGAGGAAAGGGTTTATTCAGCTTACACTTCCATGATGCTGTTCATCACCAAAGGG
The DNA here is from genome assembly GCF_011064425.1 of Rattus rattus. NCBI lineage: Eukaryota > Metazoa > Chordata > Mammalia > Rodentia > Muridae > Rattus > Rattus rattus. The sequence goes on along the minus strand of NC_046163.1, from coordinate 14,640,176 downwards.
AGTCAGGAGTAGAACTCAAGCGGGTCAGGAAGCAGGAGCTGATGCAGAGGCCATGCAGGGATGTTTCTTACTGGCTTGCTTCCCCTGGCTTGGTCAGGTTGCTCTCTTATAGAACCCAAGACTACCAGCCCAGGGACTGCACCACCCACAACAGACTGGGTCCTCCCCACTTGATCACTAATTGAGAAAATGCCTTACAACTGTGTCTCATAGAGGCATTTCCTCAACTGAGGCTCCTTTCTGTGTGATAACTCCAGCTTGTGTCAAGTTGAAATAAAACTAGCCAGTACAGTTTGGATAAAATGGCATGTGTTTGCAAATTACCACATGCACACTCCTGGATGCTTTAAAGCAGCCCTGGTATTCCTATTGGACTGAATGTAACCAAATGCTGTCCAAATAATTATACTGTATCTGTTACTTTTTGCATTACTGTAACAAAATACTGGACAAAAGCAACTTAAAGAAGGAAAGGCTTAGTTTTACTCACAGTTTGAGAGTCCCATCTTTCATGGCCTGGAAGGTATGGTGTCCAGAACTTTAGGAATCTTGTCTCATTTCATCTGCAGCCAGAAAGTTGACAGAAAGGAACAATTCACAGCTACCATTCTTCTTTGTGTGCAGTCCAGGATTCCAGGCAATGAGCTCCTGCTGTCCATGTCTAGAATAGGTCTTATTGCCTTATCTAACTCCATCTAGTTAACTCATAGATAGGCTCAGAGGGTAGCTCCCCTCGTGCTTCTAGATGCTTTCAATTTGGCATTCTCTAACAGTCACAGTTGCTATATTACACCATTAATGAAGGGAATGACAAGAAGAACAATATTTAGGTAAAAATTCACATATCCTGAATATTTCTGATACTCAATTGAGCCTCTGGCTACAGAGAGAAAAGTGTTTGTCTTGGCAATAATGGCCAATGTCAAAAATCTGAAAATTGCTACAATCTTTTAGAAGTAATCCAAGCTAACAGACGTCTGCCATCTACAAAATGTGCTCCCATTTAAGACTGAATAATAAGGACAATTCTTGCCTTATTGTAAGACACAACTAAGGGACTGAAGGGATGGCTCAGCAGTTAAGAGCATGTATTTCTCTTCTAGAAGGCGTGATTTCAATCCCCAGAACCTTCATAGTACAGATCATAACTATGTGTAGCTACAGCAACAGAAGATTCAATGTCCTCTCCTGGACTCATCAGGTATCTGCACATGTGTGGTTCACACACACACACACACACACACACACACACACAGAGAGAGAGACAGAGACAGAGACAGAGAGACAGAGACAGACAAAGAGAGACAGAGAGACAGAGACATACACGCATACATACACAGAAGGAGAAAGAGAATATTAAAATTAAAAAAGAATTTAAAAAATAAAAGGGAAAATACGTATTAGCTTGGGTTACCCAAAGATTGAAGCAAAATTCACAACAGTAAAGATGTTGGACATTGGCTATCAGGTGATGAGACTCTCTGAAAGATAGGTATTGCAAGCACTGTGTAGAAGACAGGTCCATGTACAGACAGAACATGACTGAATAGTTAGAGAAACATTACAAAAACAATACCAGTTCCAAGGGAAAGAGTGCTCAAATTCATGCAAACTTATGAAAAGCATCAGTTTCACTTCCTATCCAAAGAACATTATAATGCAAGGATCGTTGGTTAGAGTACAAAGAAGGAAGGGTCTTTGCCTCACTAGTGAGACAAGCTTACTCTTTTGATAAATATACTCCTACTGCCACTAGAAAAGATTAGAGACAAACATCCAATCAATCTTACTATTACAAGTCATCTAACTGCAATTCAGAAATGAGCGCAACAATATTTTTACGGTTATTAAAAATATCTATCATGTAGTGTGTTAAAAGACAATTGTGGCATCATATCAGAAGGACCTCAGTCAATCTGAAGGATGAGGAAATTATACTGCTGTTAAAACACAGTGCTCAGCACTACAGTGGCACGGCTCCAGTGAAGAAAGTTATGGAAAAGACTGAGGGAGGAGGTACAACATGCCCTGAGCCAGAGCCAGACTTCCAAAGACCATAGGCATAGCACTTGGGCTCGTTATCCTGGGGAAAAGCACTGCAGAATACAAGACTGGTGTCTTGGCAGACACAGCAGTAGAAACTACACCAAGCAAAGCATGCTTAATAAGTAAAGATGAAGGGAAAAAAGACACGGCAACAAATTGTGGCACTTCAAAGAGCCACACGTAAGTAATAATGGCATTGAATTTTTTGAAATTTGATAGTAATTATAATGTTCTGGATGAAAACTCATGACAGAGTCCCAAAGATAATTAATTAATTAATTAATTAATATTACCCAGACATATTATAATCAAATACTTAAGCATAGTCATAATGATAAAATTTTAAAGCAAATTAATCAAGTTTAAAACTTATCTTAAGCAGAAATAATTTCAAGCATGCAGTACTAAAGAAAATGTCTAAAAGCTTAAGTATATTAAAAACACATAGTGTACTGTGAACCAAAAAAAAGATGTAAGAGAACTTTTTAGTGTATTAAATAATGAAACTTTGAAGATGGTACAGAAACAAAATGAAGAATATAAACTCGTCAGGTAAGATTTTCTTACATAGAGAAAACAGTTATTAAAGAAGCCACAAACACAATTAATACAGAAGAAAAAGTAATTTCCTGATACCCAATGTGTGTGAGGACAAGGAAATCCTTCAAATACAAGGAACAAGTCTGAAAGGAAACTCTTATGGACACAAAGGAGTACAGAGCTCTGATGGAACAGCTATACAGATACATTTTAAATCTCGTTATTTTTTACCTCCTTAAAAGGATAAAGAATGCTCAGGCTGGGTTGCAGGTTGGAGGGTGATGGTTAACCTAGCACACAAGAAGCCTTGGGCTCCATCCTTAGAACCTCGAAAACTGGGTGTGGTGGCCCCTGACTCTATTCCCAGAACTTGGGGATTTGAGGCTGTAGAGTCAGAAGGTCAAAATCATCCTTGGTGACATAGAGAGTTACAGGAGCTTCTCTATATTATGAAATTCTACCTGACTCAGAACATGCCAAAATTGATGATGATGATGATGATGATGATGATGATGATGATGATGATGAGATAAAATACATAGCATGCTGAAACTAATTTTAAGAAAAAGAAATCTTGCAATGTCTATTTAATCACACAAACCAGATTTTAGAACCACATATCGCTTTGAATAAAAATCATGATCAGTATGTCAAACAGGTCGTTGCATCTAAAAGAGAATAAGAGATGCTTGAAGAAGAGACAGCTGCACTGAAGGTAGAAGATTCCACGACTACCGTTGGTTTCAAAGGATCTCATAGATCTCTCAGACACTGAGCCACCAACCAGGCAGCATACACCAGCTGATATAAAGACCCCAACACATATACAGCAGAGAGCTGCCAGGTTTGAACTCAGTCAGAGAAGATGCACCTAACCCTCAAGAGACTGGAGGACCCAGGGAGTGGGAAGGTCTGGTGGGGGATGGGGACATCCTCATGGAGATAGGGGGTGTGGGGGGACGTATGGGATATGGAACAATCAGTGGATGAAGCAGGAGGGGGATAAAATTTGGACTGTAAAAAAGTATGTAAATAAAATTTTAAAAACTTAGGCAACTACTGCTTAAACATTTCACCCAAAATCAACAAAACGACCTAATTTACATTTGTACAGTCCTCTTCCCAATTAGAGAGTATGGTTTTTCAAGTGAATAAAGAACATATCCACACAACCCTCAGATACATCATGAAACGCATTTCAATAGCTTTTAAAGTATTTTGGTTTTTAAAGATTTCATGTGCATATGTGTATCTTGCTCATATTTCCTGCTTCCAGCTCCTCCCAGATTGTCCCCAATTCATCCCTGTTCCAAAATCATATTCTCTTTCTTTTATATATTAATAACCCACAGCAGCCTTCAACTCCGATATTCCTGTGCTAGAGGTGAGGTCTGGTGAACTCCCTTGCCACACTGTAGAGTGGACTGGTTTGGTCTTGTGCAGGCAGCCACAGTTGCTGTGAGTTCCTGAGTGCAGGGGCGCTTCCAAGTCCAGAAAACAGTTTTCAGTGTCCACCCCAACCTCTGGCTTTTACAATCTTTCCACTCCTTTTCCATGATTCTCCCTGAGTCTTGTGTGTAAGGAGTAGAATATATATACATATATATAATTTAGGGCTAATAAATCAACACTTTAAACAATTAACTTTAAAAAAATCATGTTCATAGGCCATATGGACTTAAGTTAAAAATAAAAGGCATAGCTGCAAACCCTTCAAATATTTGGAAACAGAAACTACTTCTGTAGCCCTAGGATTGGAGGACAGAGATAGTCGAATCCTAAAGTTCACTGGGCAGCCCATCTTACCAAGCTGATGAGAAGCAGACTCAGAGACAAACACTTAATCAAGAAGGTAAGCTAGAGAGTGATGGTGGAATGCAATAAACATCTGTCCCTCTGCTATTCAGACACACACACACACACACACACACACACACACACAAATGAACAAGTGCACTCACAAGCATATGCACACAGACTGACTACACGTGATACTGCACACACAGACACAAACACCAATACACATACTACACACATATGCATACAGACTGACTGTGCATCATGCCACATACATGTGCACACACACATACCCACAGACACACATTGACACACACACATTTACACATACTACACACACATGCACACAGACTGACCACACACCACACCATACACATGCAGACACACACACACAAATGTATAAGCATACTCACAAGCACATGCACACAGACTGACTACACATGACCCCACACACATACACACAAAGACCGATACATACACACAGGTATAGTAGCTTGCTGGTTACTTATGGGGAAGAAATCATACCGATGCTACACAGAACCTTTGAGAAACTTTGAAAATAAGGAATGATTTTAATGCTAAAGTTATTCTGTATAGCAGATACTACACACATATGCATATAGACTGGCTGCACATATTACCACATACCTGGGCACACACAGATACACACTGGCACAAACACATACTACACACACATGAATACAGGCTGACTACACATCACACCACACACACTACATACACACATACACACAGACTGACTACTCACACACACATGCATATAAGCACACACACACACACACACACACACACACACACACTAACTAATGGGGCTGAAGAGATGGCTCACCAGTTAAAAATATTTGCTATTCACCCAGAGGATCCAGGCTTGATCCCAGCACCCATACATTGGATTACAACCTCCTATAACTCCAGCTACAGGGAATATACTGCCCTATTATGTCCTCCAAGAGCACTGTGTGTGTGACTGGTGCCCATACCATATATCCATGCAAGAAAGCAATTCAAATACATAATAATAAAAGTTTTAAAACTTACAAAGATAAAAATATAAAAATTATAGCAGAAAAATCATGTAGAACATATGAAAATAATGTAAAAAATCAATAAGATCACAACTTTTATGATTAAGATATAGTTATATGTTCAATATCTATAATATATGCACATGTATGTGTATCCATAGTGATGATGGAGAAAGAGATCATGAATTACTGATAGAAGAATGAGAAAGGTGACTTTAGTTCTGTCTCTGTAGATGTTAGTAAGATAATAAGATGAGTCATTATGAAGGACTTATGCTAATAGATCCAACAGCTTAAGTGGGAAAATGCATTCAGAGACACAAACTGCCAGCTTCCCTGGAGAAGAAATAAATAATGTGTTCAATTCTATCTCTATTTACAGGTTCCACGACTCATGGTTTAAAACATTCACAAAGAGAAAACCCAGGCTATAGTAGCTTACTGGTTGCTTATGAGGAAGAAATCATACCTATGCTGCACAGAACCTTTTAGAAACTTTGCAAAGAAGGAATGATTTTAATGCTAAAGTTATTCTATAAAGCGGATGTGGGTCACACTGTTAATCTCAACAATGACCCATGTGAGTTAGGTATATAGCCACAAAATCAAAGGCAGCGTGTACTAATCAGGTGTCATAGGTCAGCAAAACTACAAATGGCTCCCTGTCTCAGAACAAAAAGCACGAGCAAAGTCATTACATAAAGCCAGTGCAGTCGCTAATCTTCGTTGTCAATTAGACTACACCTGCAACTAACTAAACCCAGGCCCCTGGGCATGCCTATGAGATGTTTTCTATATTTGATTATTTGGTGGAGTACTCACCCTAAATTTAGACCAGACCTTCTTGTGAAAGTTAAAAAAAAAAAAAAAAAAAAGACATGGAAGAAGGAAGCTTTCCATTTCTGTCGCTTTCTTTCACTCTCACTGGCAACTTCATCTCTCCTGCTGCTGCTGCCGCATTCCCTCACTGGCATTAGAGTCTACATCCTCAGGTGCCAATGTAACGTAAAGACCAGCAGCTCTCCAACAGTGCCAAGACTCAAGCACCAGATTGGGAGGACTGAGACATCCAGCCTCATGGACCAAATAAGGACCTGATTCTTGGTCTTTCCATCAGGAGACAGCCATTGTTGCTGTTCTAAATCTCCCCTCTTTTGTATATAGTCTTTCAGTTCTGTTCCCTTAAAGAACCCTAACAAACAGCCAACATAATAAAATACCTTTGAAATTATATATATATATATATGTGTGTATATATATACATATATATGTGTGTGTGTGTAGAGAAAGTTGTATCTGCAAAGAATATTAAATAAAATATTAGCAGCTCCAATCTAACTCTATATGCAAATGAGAATAAATAATACTCTGATGGGATTTATTCTAGAAGTGCAATGTTGATTTAGCATATTAACAGGCTGAACATGTATCTACATGAGAAGACAACATAATTTTTTAAATGGGCAAATATCTGAATCGACTTGTTCTAGAAAAAGATCCACTGACAGCAAATAAGCACCCATTGTTCCTTAAATAATCAAGGAGCAATCACTGCAAAAAGTGATATAGATTTTCTTCCAATTCCACCTATAATTATAATCACATCATGAGTAAATTGTTTCATTATTCTATGCTCCACTTTCTGAAAATACCTTAAATTCCTTGGCCTGTTGTCTAGGGATATTAAGAAGCAACATAATATTGTAAAATAAATTCTAAAAGTCTTGGAAAATATACTGTATAAATGGTAACTATTACTTGAGAATATTTTATCCCCCCTCCCCGTGTGTGTGTGTGTGTGTGTGTGTGTGTGTGTGTGTGTGTGTGTGTGTTAAATGGTACCTAATACTTAAAGTGCTATTTTTTGTTTCTGTAAATGTGTATGTATGTTGTGTGCACACTCGTGTGGGAGTAGAGTCACACATACCCCATAATGCACATGTAGAATTCACAGAACAATCTCAGGAATTGGTCCTTGTCTTATGTCTCGTTTCAGACAGAATCTCTTATTTCCTGCTGCATACGGCAGACTAGACCACCTTCATGCTTCTGAGAATCTCTCGTCTTCAGTTCCCTTATCACTGGAGGAGCTGTGGGTCTCCAGAGTCATGCTGCCACATCCAGCTTTACATGGGTTTTGGGGATCCAAAGACAGGTCCACAGACTTGTCTAGCAAGTGATTTATCCATTTAGATATCTCCTCCACTCATGAGAATGTTCTAAGTTTAGTGTTCTGTTCTAAGCTGGCTTTGCCTGAGATGGAAGTGTGCAACACTCATGTTTTTGTAAAACCACAACAAATACACGAGGTTCCATCTTTGGGAGCAAATCTCCCCCATTACTAAAACAATGCCTAGGGTCAGGAAGGAGGCTCTCAGGCTAGAACAGAATGCTAAAGGTTGCATCACCCAAATTATCATGGACAATTTGCTATCCCATTTTACTCTATGGTGGGTTTGTGATTGAATATTCCTCACAGAGAGACACTCAAATCCTGACCAAGGAAGCCAAGTATGAGTGCTAAAATGTTATTGCTTATTCCAGTATACTCCAGCTGTATGAGACATTTCCCTCTATGAAATAATAATGGAGTGATAATAACAACGACTGTGCACCGATTCTCTACCTAATGTCAATGGTGGCACTAAGCATTTTGCAGTTAGCCATACCTTAATCATTGCAAAAGCCCTGCAACGCAAGCATGTCCACAAGCCTTGATTTGTGAAGGAAGCAATCCTGAGATCTCAAAGCAGTTTGCCTGGGGCCACTTACCAGTCACTGACAAATCTAACTTTCTCTTTTGAGATGGCAAGACTGTTACTAAACTCCTAAATAAGATCATACAAGAAAGTGAGATTTGTAAACTGAATTTTTAATGCATGAAGACTGCTCTCATAACTATCAAAATTGTCTCTATGATAGAACAAACAACAAATCTGATAAAAAAAATAGCCAGCACAATTCTAATCAGGACAGAGTACTCAGTGAAGACTCCATTAAATTGTCTGGAGTATTCTCTGCAGCGCTAAACATATCCAGTGTTAACGTCAAGTAAATATGCATTTGACAGAAAAAAAATCAGACATTAGGAAATCATTATTCCCACAAGAAGAAAACACTTTATATTTAGCTGTGAAGAAATGCTCTTCCATAATCATTTTGAGTTGCTGTTTTGTTTTGTGACAGGGTCTTATGAGCTCTGCACTGACTGAGGAAAACTTTGAACCTCTGATATTCCTGCCTTAACCTCTGTATTAAGTATGTTATGATTGTAGTGTTAAAATCGCATGACCAAGACAACAATAGATAGGTGCAGATATTTAAACCCAACTAGTGGACAGAAGCTGCTGACCCCTGTGGTTGAATTAGGGAAAAGCTGGAAGAAGCTGAGGAGGAGGGCGACCCTGTAGGAGAACCAGCAGTCTCAATTAACCTGTACCCCGAGATCTCTCAATCACTGAACTACCAACCAGGCAACATACACCAGCTGACATGAGACCCACAACGCATATACAGCAGAGGACTGCTGGGTCTGGGCTCAGTCATAGAAGATGCACCCAACCCTCAAGAAACTGGAGGCCCCAAGGAGTGGGGAGGTCCAGTGGGGTGGGAGTGGGGGAGTATGGGATGCAGAACAGACAGAGGGTGATCCAAGAGGGAGATAAAATCTGGACTGAAAAAAAAAGATTAAACAAAACTTAAAAAAATATGATAAAGTGTCCACAGGACAAGTTTTAAAGGATTTTCACTAGAAATACTTATCCTTGGCCAGCAAGCTGGCTCAGCATATAAAGGAGTCTCTTCATAAGCCTAACAACCCTAGTACTAGCTCCACGACCAACATAATAGGAAAGTACTAGCTCCTGTAAGTGTTCTCCAGCCTCTGTATGCATGTCATCACACACATCCACACCCAGACACCCTGTGTACACACGTGTATCACACACACACACACACACACACACATGCACAAATAAAGGAAAACATTAAAAACCTTTTACCATAATAAAGCTATAGTTTTACTCAACAGCTTCTAAAAATGTTGTAGATTTGCAAACACTGAAGTTTGTCAGTGAAACTACTTGAAGGCATTTATTCTTCACTGGGTATTCACGTGCACATGGAAGTAAGTTGAGGGCCTCTTTAGGTCATCCAGAGGAGGGTTGTGTTTGTGCTAAGCTTTCCTTAGCCCCTCTCCTCCATTCCTTTCCAGATTTCAGACCTTGACTTTTCAACCTCTTCCTATCTTCACCATCCCCAGTCCGTGCTTTTTTTTTTTCACACAGAAAGAACAAAGTGAAGGAAAAGAGAGCAACCAATTACAAAGAAAACAAACAACAAAACCAAAACAACAACAAAACAAACAACAAACAAACAATAGATGTGGTCAGAAGTTCCAAGTTGTAAGTTGTTTAAAGGAATTAATAATTGTATCAGACATGTCTTAAAATTCAGAAAGGTGGAGAGAGAGAGAGAGAGAGAGAGAATCAAACAGACCAAGACAAAAATAACATAAATTTACAGTGATAATTTCAACTAAACCAAGATACTTTCAAATCTGAATCTGTAGGACACAACTACACATTAATAAACTTGAAACTAATTATAATTCCATTTCACTTATGCAGATGGAGCCAAAAAATCATGAAAGTGAACTAATTTATTAGGTAATTAAACTCAAAACTGGTTTAAAATAATACTAGGGAAATAGCATTAAAGTTAAAAGACATTTGCTGGAGATGGTAACAGTGGTTCTGCATTAGAAAACCTGTCGAGGCAAATGACCTCATTAATTCAATAGACACAGTGAGAGCATCTTATGGAGTTCAAATGCATTAACCGTTCAGGGCAAACCAGGAGTGCACTTCACATCCCTTAATTCTGAAAGGTCACCTAACAAAACTCCTACATTCAATACCATACTTAAAGGGAGCTTCAGCTGAGCTACACTTGCGTCAAAACAAACACAGGTAACCATTATCCAGCTAATGTTCCAGATGGTTGTATAAGCATAGTCATTCCAGTTAGAGAGTTTTCAAAAAGAGGATAAGTCACAATAAGTTGAGAAAAAACAAAATATTCATCTTCTGGCAACACAATTATCAATGTTAGACCTCATGGAGGAGGAGGGCAGTGTTTTCCAAAGGACAATAAACTATGACAATTACCAGTTTCATTCAGCTAGAAAATACGATCTGATTCACAATATAGAAGACATGCAAATTGTCTACAAATTCTTTTAGTAAAAGAGCACATGCTTTATAAGCAGAAATTTGTGAATATTCAAATATATGAATGCCTTTTTCTCATCTTCTTGAATAGAAAAAATTGATTCAGAAAGTTTGATTAAAACCAAAGTAATCTTAGTATGTGACAAAAGATATTTGAAGCAGAAAAAATATTTCATGTGTCTGCAGAGGTTAATTGCATACGGATTAAGGAACATTGCTTGTATATCAAGTCATTGGGAGCATTATGTTTTGAACAATATTGTGTTAAAATATGTTAAGCAAAATGACAAAATAATGGAAAGGATTCCAAAGAAAATAAGCTCATCTATAAAGTTTGTGTGCCTTTAAGAATAGTCTGAGCTGACTTTTATTAACATGACAAATTCATTTTAAAAGTCGTGCTGAAGAATAAAATTACACACAAACTTAAAAATAAAAACAACAAAACAAAACAAATGAGCAACAACAAAAAAACAACAGCAACAAAGCAGCAGACAGGGCTATGTCTTCCCTGACATCAAGTCAAGCCTTCTAAGACATCCACATGCTACAATAGCAAGAAAGGGCAAACAGGATGCAATAGGAAAGGGAAGAGAAGCTTGGGCTAAAGAACAGAGTACACACTGTGCAGAATGTGGGGGCTTGAGTTTGAATCCTCAGAAGTTACATAAAGGCCAGAAGTGCAACACAAGTGTGCAGTGCTAGCATTCCTATAACAAGATGAGAGGCAGAGGGAGGACTGATTCTGTGTACTCTGAGGCTAACTCGTGTGTGAAGCACAGGACAAACCAGAGCCCCTGTTCAGTCAAGGTGCATGGTGGGTGTTAAACTCTCCCATGCATATGATGTGATACATATGTACAGATGTACACACACATACACACACAGAGAGGGGGTGTTGCGTGGAGTGGGGCAAGGCAGAGAGAACTTTAAAAAGAAAAGAGGAAAGATCTCAGAAACAAAGCAGTGTAAAGTTTGCCTTGAAAGAAAAATTGTCTCATTTTCTAAAGGAAAATACAACCAGATCAGCATCAGTAATAGAAGTAACAAGCTGAGAAATTAAGTTTGAAAGTTACAACTCCAAACCTAGTAAGAGAAAATAAAGGCGAATACTTTGGTTTCCCTGTGGTAGAAAATTATGTTCTGTGGATTTCATTTTGTTGATTTGAATGAGGTATACTGGAGACATTTTAGACACAAGTAATATATGGCATGGAGAACAAAAAAGGGGATCTTTTTAGCATCTAAAACTGAATGAAATATGTTTGTCAGTGTTCCCTAGTGGAAGAGATGCCAAAGAACCAATACATATTAAAGGGGGATTGATTAAGTTGACTTACAAGATAGACCCTAGGTAATTCACCAATGTCTTTCTGTACTCTGGAGAAGCTGAGAACCTAGTAGCCACTCATTGTAAGAGGTGTGACTAGTTCTGAGTCCAGTCTAGGTACCGCAGCAGTCCCAGCCTGCCAATGCAATCTGGAAGCTTCCTGGTGAACCACTGGTCTTCAGTCCCCATTGGAAGGCCAAAGAAGCTGGATTGTTAGAGCCATAAAATAATTTAGCACCCATTCCAACATGGTAGACATACCTACTGTTAGATTCCTGAGGCAGGAAGACGTGACAGAACGCACAAAAGAGACAGGAGTCTGAACGTTGATAGCTAGAGCTGTGTTTATTAGAGCACATAGTAAGGGACAGCTATGAAAAAGTGAGGGACCTGTCAGGAGATGGGGAAAGTTGGTTAAGGCCCTTTATAGAGTCAGGGCGAAGGGCTTAGCTATAAGCATGTTTTTTGCAGCCAAGGGGACTTTATGTGGGTCTGCAGTATCTCCTTCCTACAACTGTTTGGCCAAGACAAGATAGACAGACTTGGAAGACCAACTGTCTCTATAGGTATTCCTTTCTGTGCTGGCCCATAAGCAAGGTCATTCCTAATAGCCTAGAAATCACGTGCCACCAAGTCACTCTGACCCTCACCAGCGAGAAGCAAGGGTAGGCAAGCAGGCAGCACCATTTTTTCAATTGGATTTCTTTGGGCTGGCAAGATGAATTTATGGAAAAAGCACCTGCCACCCGGTGCGACAACCTAAATTCAGTCCCCAGCATCCACGTGATGGAAGGAGAGAACTGACCCCTAAAGCGGTCCTCTGACCCAAACTCACGTGCCATGGAAAACACAGACTCACAAACAAATATACAAATTTTTAAAATGTAAGACATGGATACCTAGACTGAAGCGAAGAAAATTAAATAAGTGTCAGGAAATAAACACCATTTGTGGGAGATAGATTAGTTGCATACACACTAAGAGCTCTGGAAATAACGAAGCGGCAATCAAAACCAAAGGAAGTTAATGACATGTGCAAAATGTCATCTGTGTGTGTGTCTGAAATGAACATAACAGAACACAAGACACTGTCCGCAAGAATGCATACATATTTAAGAACATGCCATAAGGACAGGAAATGAGAATGAAATGGCATGTGTAAATAACTAGACAAGCACAAGTTGAGATTCCTGTATGCACAGAATCTTCTTTCCCAACTGTATTAGTTAACTCTCCTTGTTGTAACAAAATACCTGACAAAAGCCCCTTTAGGAAGGAGAATATGTTAACCGGATGAGGTATAGTCCATCATGGTGGGATAGTAGTATTGAGGCAGCTGCTAACATTGTATCCACAGCCAGGAACAGAGAGAGAGGGAGGAAGAGGGGGGAGAACACTGGAGCGTACTGCCTCTCTTTCTTCTTATTTAGTCCAGAGACCCAGCTCATGGAAAGGTTCAAATGTCTAATATTTTCACGTCAATTATTTCAGTCTAAAAACTTCCCCACAGATATGCCCAAAAGTTTGTGTACTAGCTGGTTCTCCATCCTGTCAAGTTGGCAACCAATATCCACAGCAGAATCCTTAGCAGAATTGAATCCTAGACCTTTCATAGAACCCCCAACTCACAGATGTTCCAGTGTTCTTTGCATGCATGACCTTGTGCAGGATTGTACCATTATTATGGAAACCATGCACAGTCCCCTGTACTTTAAGTACCTATAGATATCTATTGTTACCAATAGAATGCTTTATAAATAGTCATGTTACTGAATTACTTAGGGAATAGTGAATATAAGACTGGGTATTTCCAGAAAAGACTATGTGGAGAGAGAGAGCTATGTACATACATGAAGAGGATGTACACAGACCAAAGGGCACAGACTGTGACTAAGCCCTCTTGATCTATGAGGTAAATGTAAATATTTAGAGAGAAGTTTGATTGCATGTTCACTTGGCATAATTACTACAGTGAGTTCCCTCTAGAACCCAATACCTCCCAACCAAAAGTTTAAAGGCCCAGAGTCAGCGATATGAAGGAACATTTATAACATGAAAGTGTGGTAGAATCTCAGCACACTAAAGAATGGCTGTGCCCACCCCTCCTACATATGAATAATGAGTGTGAAGCATAATCATACTCTTCCCCTTGACATTATAACCTTCCCGATGATCATCATAAGATCAAATGGATCTTAATATATATATTAATATTTTTCAAAAGAAAACACAACTCTCACCCAAAAAGGAATAAGAATATACCAATTTTGAGTGGCAATGAACCAGGAAAGTTCTCTAGGTTACCCCAGGTCCCTTTTCCCAACATAAAAGGAGTTTCATGGAGTTTTGAAGCAGTAGAGAGAAAAGAGTCATAAATGAAGAATTTAGAAACAAGTTGGTGGGAACATTAGGTAGGCGAGTGTCTTAGTCACTGTTCCATTGCTATGGAGAGACACCAAGACTAAGGTAACTCTTATTTAAAAAGAGAGAGAGAGAGAGAGAGAGAGAGAGAGAGAGAGAGAAAAGAAAAAGAAATCATTTAATTGCGGAATTGCTCACAGATTCTGAGGTTAATCCATTTGCCCATGGCAGGGAGCATTGTAACCCCTGAAGTACTGAAGGAGTAGCTGAGAGCTACATCCTGATCTTCAATCTTCAAACTGAGAGAGAGAGAGAGAGAGAGAGAGAGAGAGAGAGAGAGAGAGAGAGAGAGAGAGAGAGAGAACTCTGCTGAGCATGGGCTTTTGAAACCTCAAGGCCCATACCAATAACATACTTCTTCCAACAAGGCTACACCTTCTAAACATTGTAATCTTTACAAGTAATTCCACTTCCTAGTGACCAGCATTCACATATATGAATCTATGGTATGGGGTCATTCAAACCTTCACCCCAAAATGGCAAATAGGGGAGATCATCTGTCCTACATGTCTCAGATGATACCTGATGACATCTTTTACTCTTGGTTTATAGAAGCCAATGTTCTGCTAAGTTGATAGATTCCAAAAGGTTTTTTATCTATGGGTCACAGGATGTTAGGTTCAACACAGAGGTGGACAAGGAATGACTATTTATTGGTGGGGCCAAAACTAGCCCAAGATGAGGTATAATTGGGCTCTGGACTTGAACCACTCCAGAGTCCCCATATCACCACAGTTCTGAGCAACCAGCCAGTCTTTGCAGACAGCTCTTTTCCAGGAATTCTTAGCCACATTATTTTTATTTCGCAGCAATGGTACTTTGCACACATTCATCAAGTTCTCAACTTACCTGGCTACACTCCGGGTCCTATACACTGTAATAAACACCATTACATGACGAGTTATCCCCTACCACACCCCCACCTTGTACTTACATATTCTAAGCCAGTTCCTCTTAGTTGGGTACAGCAACCCTTAGAAGGTCACTTTGCGTGCAAAGTTCAGAATTCAGCCATGTCTATTTCTCATAACAGTGGCAGAAATAATTTTCCTTCCCTGAAAACAGCATTCCGTCAGCTCCAAAACACCCATCTCTCGGTTTGCATTCTGGTCCTTCGCCACCTCCAGATTCATAAACACACTTTTCAGGGACTCTCTAGCAAAGTTGCTTCTTGCTAAAGTGAGAAAGATAAGAGATGAGAGGGCCAAAGGAGAGGGAAGCAAGAACAAAGCAGCCTGTCACAAAGCCAAGCAGAATCCTGCCTTCACCCTGCAGGTGAGGATTAACAGGCAGAATTTCAAAAGCAGCATATGGATGAGTTGGATGTCCGTGACTTTCTGCTTCTTCTGGAGGGTATCTTTGGAAATGACAAGCAGGTTCTATTGCCAGTAGAGGATGTGCTTGCCAAAACTGAAACAAAATAAGAGTAAAATATTTCAGCACCTATCTCTCCCTATGGGAGAGAGATGCTTAGCATATCCTCCCCCCCCGAAAAAACCTGTGATCATTCCAGAAAACAAATGGGCAAAGCTTTCCCTCATCCACCCCGGTGTTCCTCCCAGGAAGCTTATCACACAGCTAACATGCCTGCACCTGCCTCTACCAGAGAGCTGTTTTCTACCTTAAAGGAGTTGGAGGGAGAGCTCAGTAGGTAAAGGGATTGCTTTGTAAGTGTGAGGATATGATAGTTTAAAGCCAGTCCAGGTGGTAATGCGCACTCACAGCAAAAGTGAGCCCCTACATGATGACATTCTAGGCTAAGAGACCAGTCCCAAACAGCGCATGCAAGCTTCCGAAGATACAGTGCCAGAGATATCTGACTTCACAAGCAGGCACACATTTTCACATGCACCTGAACACATGTGTACACATGCACCCACACACACTGAAGGGCACTGCACTTGCACACATGTATACACACACACACACACACACACACACACACACACACACACAAACACACACACTGATGGACATACCTGAACTCACATGCACAAACTTACACATATAAACACAACTCAAAATAAATCTTTAAGTTATGCGCTGGTTTATGACAAATATAGCTCATGCACAAATCAATAGAAATTTATCAAAAGAGTAAATTGTACCTTAAAACAAATCAGACTCTCCCATACCCTAATGAGAAGGAGCAGACAGCAACCTTTAATGCCATGCTCATAAGCTTGACTTCCTGATGTGTATCTGAAATCCATGATTATTTGGTCTAGTTGAATACAAGTCCAACACTGGCCTTTCATGTTTTATATTCACACAGAAATTGTTTGTGTGTGTGTGTGTGTGTGTGTGTTAATTTGTATGCTCAAACTTTTTTTGAAAAAGAGTTTCATATAGTCAAGGCTGGCTCACATTCAACTTCACTGTACAGCTGAGGATGATCATGAGTTTCTCTCCCTACCCAAATGCTGGACTGTGAAGATATGTACTACCAACCTCATATGTGCCACCCAACCTCATCTATGTCACTCATGACTCTATGTACCCAACAGCAATTTTTGTAGCTCTATCTTATGATCCTTATCCTTAGGGGGGTATAACTGGAACCTGCTATAACTCATAATACTTTCTGTACAGGATATTGTAGAATGTAACGGGCCAGGTCTCCTTTCTTTACTTTATTACTTTATTAATATCCATCATTACTTTATTAAGGGCAAGAAAAAGTGTATGAGCTAATTAGATAAAATGATCATTTTTCTTCAATTAAAAAAGGAAGAATTTATACACCCAAGGAGGGTAGGGGATGATGAGATAGCAGGTTTCTGGAGGGGAAAATGGGAAAGAGGATAACATTTAATATGTAAATAAAAAAATCCAATAAAAGAAGAAAAAAGGTAGAGGGGTTAGACTCCTTTAATCGCAGCTTTCAAGAAGCAGAGGTAAGCTGATCTTGAAGTTTGAGGCTGGCCTGGTCTATATCATCCCTCAAAACTGTTTTAAAAAGTAGCCTTTAGAGCTGGATCTAAGCTCTAAACTACCATAACATTTTTTGAATGGCTTTTAATTCACATACGTTAATTATACTTAGTAATGGGCTTGCTGTTTGTTTATATGTTTATAACATGCTATGATCTATGATAGTGTTCTACCCCCTTACCTCTCTCTTCCTCCCCTCCCACTTCTGCTGACCCCTTTCTTTCCAACAATCTCCCTGAGACACTCATGTCTTATTTTGGGGGAGAGGGCATGGAGACAACCCAGTGACTTCCTTCCAACCTCAAACTTTCTTGTTGTGTGCTCACCACAAATCGTTCCCAGCATTTAAGGCAGCTTAGATTTGGGGCTTGCTCTGTGTTTCTTTTGAGTAGTCTCAAAAGAGGTCTAGATTATTACTATGAATTTGCAAGGAGAGGTATGTAGGTAAACAAAATTTGGCAGAGTGGGGAGGGCTTAGGAAGGTCTACCCTTGCCTAAGGATCTTCAGATAATTAATGGTCTTTGGAAGAAGGCGACACATTCTCTTAATAAACCACTAAGAGCCTCTGGTAAGGTGTTCATGCAACTGTCAATAACCTCTTAACCATGCCCCTGTAAGCAACAATGATGAAACTCATGGGGCCATAAAAAAAAGATGAAAAAGTATAAGGGAAACTAATTAGAAAAGAGATCAGTAGAAGTGAAGGTGGGTAAAAGAAGTTAAAAGGAGGTGCAAAGATCATAATACACAGGGGTTGGGGATTTGGCTCAGTGGTAGAGCGCTTGCATAGCAAGCACAAGACCCTGGGTTCGGTCCCCAGCTCCGGAAAAAAATATTAAAAAAAAAGATCATAATACACTGTATACATGAATGTAAATGTCATAACTAAATTTTTCTTACGTAGAATTAACGCATGCTAATTATAAACTTTAAAGTAAGCACAAAAAAAAATGGCTTGTAGGATTGAAAAGTAGATCTACATCCAGCTCCGAAGATGTTCCCCAGTCAATTCACTTGGAAATAAAATTACTCTTAATCCAGGGACCAAAAAACAAAAGTCAAATTAACCCAGCTTGGCTTTGCAAGGCTAGCTGGAAGTAACTAGCTGGGTGGTCTCCAAAGCAAACAAGGAAGATCTGTTTAAACCATGGGAACCGCAAGAGACAAACTGATAGTGACAAGAGTTAATTACTTTTGAACTGTTCGGATCTCAGTTTGAGGTGCATCTGGAAGGCATCAACAAAATGTATAGATAATTAATGAGAAAATAAGGAAGGGAAATGATTTCTATTAGTCAAAGTTCAAGGCACACCTCAAACATGTTGTTTCATGAGTAAAATAATGAATGAATGATATTATTATCTTTCAAGTACATTGAAAAATGTACTTTCCCACAGTGGGAAACCAACTAATTAGCTCAATTTTCCCCTAGTCAATCAAAAAAAAGAGTGAAAAACAAACACTAATGGCTATGAGAATCTAGAGGAGGGGTGGGTGGCTCAGGTAGGGGATGTGCACATTGCTCCAGGAGGCCTTACAGGTATTTGAAGGACAGGGAGTCACACACAGGCTCTGGTTCTGTTCACAAGCACAGACCCCTAGTGATCTAACCAACCTCTCAAAGCTCACACCAGTCAACACGGTTGCTTCTGTGTCAAGTTTCCAACACAGGACCCTGTGGAAATGTACTCAAATCATCAAAGGGGAGTGGGGGGCCTCCATAAAGAGAAAAGTCTTCTAGAATAGAGAGAAAGAACCTTAATGAGTTCCTATCATGCAAATTAGCTAAGTGCACTGAGAAAATTCCTCCTGGTTTTCTAACATGAGAAATAAGGAGAATGGACTGTATAGCCATTAGATCTTGAGACATCTCCCACCCCATCCTGATCCTGATAGAGTCCTACTATGTAGCCCAGGCTGGCCTGAAATTCTCTATGTAGACCAGACTAGCCTTATATTCACAAAGGTCACCTGCCTCTGGCCTCCTAGATGCCAGATTAAAGATCTATGCCATCATACTCAGGCTTAGAAGTCTTCTCTTACTGTCAAGGGGACTCCAAAATGCAGGTAAGAAGGAAGGGATGCCACAGGTGGAAACAGTCCACAGAAAGGCCAGAGGACCAATGTGTTTGACAAATGGGAGAACATGCTGGTCCTTTCTGGAAGTTTTCAGGAAAGCTCCAGATGTACACATTGTCTTCCACAGGAAGTGGAAATATATCTGAGTACCAGAAGACTCATATGAATCTACTTATAGTTGGAAATACCAGTCTTGGCTCCATTACTATCTTGTAGACATTTGCTATAGATGTAGCATCTCACAGATATGCAAGCCAAATTCTAAACTCTGCTATCTCTTTTTGTCCTAAGCAGTACCAGGAAATAAATGTTAAATTATAGACCTCCCAGCCTAGACTTCAGTTCTTTGGTGTCTCGTGTATTTTTGATCAGCATTTCCATTAAGTGTTCTCAAATAACTTCATTAACTCTCCCTCTCACCTTCCAGAAGCTTCTCGTCACCTTCTTTTACCAAACTCATTTTCATATCTGTGCCCTGGACTCTGAAATTGGAACCAAATGTGTTTCATTTGTTTCTTACTAAAATGCATGCATTTCCTCATGGCTTTTGTCACCTCTTAATGTGGGCTTATCTCTTTCCTTCATCACCTTCCTCTTCCTATATGCACCTTGATTCACTTTAATTTGTCTCCCACGGAGATCACTGATTAGCTGATGAGACTCTGGGTTCCACTGCTGGGTATAACTTATTCATTCCACAGCTGCCTGGCAGGGAATTACTCTCGATCAGAGCAGTTGTGCACTCAACGAGCCACAGACAGTGGAAGACTCTGGCAGGCAGTCAACAGCTCATGCCTGCTGTCAAATTAATGTGGCTTGAACAAGTGCTGAAAGCCCAGTATTGCCTCTCCTGGTGGCGGTGGTCTGATACAGGTGTAATACGCTCTGTCCTGGCCTTTTTCATTTTACCTGAAGGACATTTGCAAAGCTCACCAGAGAATTTCTTAGCATGGTTAAGTTTTTCTCAGATAGTTCTCCAATGGTTTCTCAACTTTACTGCTAAGACTCCAGGACCATTTTCTATTATTAATCTCTTTATTTTTATCAATTTTTTATTCACTTTATCTCCTGATTGAAACCCCTCTCCTCTCTTCCTAGTACCACCCCTACAAATAGATTCCCCCATTAAACCTTTCTCCTTTTCTCCACCTTGGGTACCACTCTGCCCTGGGGCATCTAGTCCCAGCAGGTATAAGCACATACTCTCCCAATGAGGCCCAACCAGGCAGTCCATTTAGGGGAAGGGCATCCAATGACTGACAACAGAGCCAGAGACAACCTTCCTCTAATTATTAGGGGATCCACTTGAAGGTCAAGTTGCACATCTGCTACAAATACACAGAGGGGGCTAGGTCTAGCCTATGCATGCTCTTTGGTTGGTGGCTCAGTCTCTGTGACACTCCATGGGCCCAGGTTAGTTGTAGGTCTTGTGGTGTTCTTGACTCCTCCGGTTCTCTCAATTCTTCTCCCCACTCTTCTACAAGACTCCCCTAGCTCCTCCTGATGTTTGACTGTGGGTCTCCATCAGCTGCTGGAAGAGCCTCTCAGATGACAGCTATACTATGTTTCTGTCTGCAAGCATAGCAGAGTATCATTAATAGAGTCAGGAGTTGGCTCATTCACGTGGAATGGGTCTCAAATTAGGGCAGTCATTGGTTGGCCATTCCCTCAGCTGCTGCTCCATCTTTATTCCTGTGTATCTTGTAGACAGGACAAATTTTGAGTTGAAAGTTTCCTATGTGGGTTGATGTTCCCTTCACTCCTCTTGAAGTCTCACCTGCTACAGGAGGAAGCCACTTCAGTCTCCATATCCCTTGTTGGTAGGAATGTCAGTTAGTGTCACCTCCATAGACTCCTGGGAGCCTAGACCATTCCAGGTCTCCCTCTAGTCCCAGAGATGCTCCTCCCCTATTGATTTCAATTCTCACTCCCAGCTCTCAACCCACTGCCCCATATCTTATTGACATCCCTGTTCCTCTCTTCACCCCTCCCCAACCCAATTCCATCTCTCCATCCAAAGGGGAGGAGTGAATGCCCGAATCTCTTCATTTTTCAAATTAATGTAATTTTAATTAATTTTTGATACATTAATAGTGTTTGAGATGTTCATACACTTATGTAATATTTTTTTCCTTATTCACCCTCACATCCAACTCCTCCCAGATCTCCTCAAATGCCAGTCACAACTCAATGCTTCACCTCTTTTCCTTTTCAATTTTGTAACCCTCTGTATCCAATTGCTGTTGCCTATATATACATAGGTGTGAGAGCATTCACAGGAACATTGTCAACCTACCAAGGACTACTTGTCTAATGGAAACTCACTCTCCCTCTACTAGCAGCTCTCAGTTCTTCTTACTCCTCAGCGATGAGCAGGGGCTCTGTCCACCTCACTCCACGTAGGTGTGTTCACTGGCTTGACCTTGTGCAGTTAACCACAGCTGCTGTGAGGTCACAAGTGCAGTTGTCCTGCCATGTCCTGCAGACATTGCTTCATCCCAATTCTCCCTGACCTCCAGCTCCTAGTCTTTCTTCTGCTTCTCCCTATGTAGGTCCTGATGGGAACTAATGGAAGCCAGTGTGGCATAGATCTCCCACATATGGCCATGCACTACATAGACATTTCCTCTCTGTATTGACCAGTTGGAAGTAAGTTGAGATAAAGTGACAGGCTTCATCATGACATTTTAGTGCATACAGGTCACAGTGCTTCATTCTTGCCCTTCTCCCCCCCCAACCGGCCTCCTCTTATCTTGTGACCCTGTATTAATGATTCCATTTCTCTCCCCCTCCCCAAACATCTTCTCTTTTTGCCTTCATGATATATGTACTTCACTACACAAAATAGAGCCTGAGGTTATGGGATAAAGGAACTGACAGAGACCTGAAAAGCTCTTTAGCTAAACATCCTGTTTGTCAGAACAGGAAACTGGGGCTCACAGGTGTCTACTAACTGAGCTATGGGTGATTTTTGAAACAGTATGTAAAGTGCTTGCTTCACAAGCATGAGGATCTGAGTTTGGTTCCCCGGAACCCATGTAAGAACAACCAGAAACAGACATACTCCTGTAACCTTAGCACTGGAGACAGAGATGGGTGACCCCTGGAGCCTTCTGGTTAGCCAACCTAACAACAAATGGGAGTTTCAGATCAGTGAGAGATCCTATATCAGAGAGAGGGAGAGGGGGAGAGGGAGAGGGAGAGGGAGAGGGAGAGGGAGAGAGTGACTGCTTCTGAGAAATGATTCCATATATTACATATAAAAATGGACACACACACACACACACACACACACACACACACACACGAGAAATGAGGAGCTAGCCTGGGTGCTCTTGCTTTTGCTTCTGGTGCTAATTCACACTCAGTGCCCTCCTCCTTTCAACATTATTATATTTATACTTTTCAAAGTTTATAACGTTTCTATTTTCCTATGAGACTATAATTTAATCTCCTATTCTATGCATTTAGGGTATGGCTAAAGCTCATAAATAAAGCAAATAAATCAACACTTCCATTATTATTACTTTGCAATTTTGTGTCATAACAGTTTATTGGTTTAAGGAGATTTTTCTAAGTGTGTATCCAGAGTGTATCATATTTCTTTTCTCATTTCTTTTACTTCCTCTGG
Organism: Rattus rattus; assembly: GCF_011064425.1. Taxonomy (NCBI): domain Eukaryota; kingdom Metazoa; phylum Chordata; class Mammalia; order Rodentia; family Muridae; genus Rattus; species Rattus rattus. The sequence goes on along the minus strand of NC_046163.1, from coordinate 14,617,123 downwards.
GACATAGTTAACCACCACTGTTCTAGTATCTAATGTCATTCTTTCACAATATTAGTTTTTCCTTTTTTTTTTCCTGAAGCAAAAGCTAAAGTGTGTGCTTTCAAACAGGATATGGAGGAGAAAAATTGTCTGCATTCTTATATATGTATCCAAATGACTTGGGTATTTGCTTTCAATCTCATTTGAGAGCTTACCTAGCAATAAAATTCTGGGTGCTAATGTTTTCTCAGACTTCAAAGTATTGGGATACTGCATTCTAATATTCAATCTATTATCAACCTGATTCTTAATCCTTTGCCATTTTATTTTATCTTTATACTTTGCTTTTTGAAATTGTAAGGAGCAATTTTTTAAATTGCTTGATTATAATTGAAATCAAGTAAAATTCATTTTCCCTTGGTACTTATCTATTTATTTTTTGAAAATTATCATCAGTAAATAGGCTGTAGGCCAGGACTCTAGTGTCATGGGCATATTTTGTTCTTTAACAACATTTTATCATTGCTGGCCTAAACTTGAGGCAATTTTCATATTTGGAGAGACTTCAAAGTGACAATTTTCTAAGTGGTCCATTTATTCTGTGCAAGATTGTATGAAAATATCTTTTCCTTCTCCTTTCATCTCACATATATGTTTGTATGCATCCATATGCTGTGTATTAAATATATGGAATAAGTGCATACATTAAAATTCTGATTATAATATAGTTCAAGAAGTTATTTTATTCAGTGTAATTATTTCATTTTCTAGGGCAATGAAAATTCCAATTTTAGTAAAGGGGAATTTATATTTGGTTAACCCTTCCACAGACAACAATGATAAACATGATAAAATAAACTGGCGTTCCCAGGCAGAAATTGTAGGGCATCTGACCTCCCAAAAGCAAGGATACCGGCGAGATGCACATTTCCCTTCATGTCGTCCTGTCCAGCTCTTCATCCACAGGAAAGTGAATAGCTACAATCCAGGGAGCCACGGTCTGCGTCTCAGAGTATGGAAGGGAAGTTTAGGACTGCCAGAGTCACATGCAACTGTGGAGAAAAAAATATAAAAAGAAAGACATCCCAAAATGCCCTCTTCCTCTGTCTGTGTACAAACTCTGTTTGATGCCTTGGGCTTGTTGGGAATGATCAGAGACCTCAAGAGGCAGCCAAAAGACAACCAGCAACAATGTGGAGATTTGGGCAGGTGTCCTATATTAAAACGATGGGTTGAAGTCTCATGTTTACATGGACTCTGTATGTGTATCCCAGTATGGAATCCCACACATGCAAAGGTTCACTGATTGCTTTGTATTTAAGGAAGAATCCAAACTAGACAGTGTGGTGGTTAGCTTTGTCAGGTTAGTACAATCTAGAAAGAAAAGAGACTTTCTAAGGGATTCTACAAGCCACCACGGCAGCGTGTCCTGTGGCTATGTCTGTGTGCGATTGTCTTTATTTTTAATTACGTAGGAAAACCCACCCTAAGTGTGCATTGCATCTTCTGATGGAAAACAAAAAGCTTCGCTTTTTATTTTTTGGTTCCTTGGCCTTCATTTACTCACGGCAGCATAACAGAACCTTAGCCTTTGCGCACTTCCAATGTGGCCTGAAGACTAGGGACAACCCTTCAGGAATCCTCTCAGCGTTCATCACCAGGTTGGGACTGTTGAGGCAGCCAGCAGGGTGGGTGGACCAACCAACAAGGTTTCTGCCTTTAGAGTGTGCCACTGTGCTTGTTGGACTATTTCAATTGTATCTGTTAGTCAACCTACTAATCTTAGTATAGATTCATTCTATCAGTTCTGTTCCTCTAGAACCCAGACTAATACACACACTGACCATGAAATAAAATGGGGTAAAAAGGAAAAAAATATCTCAAAAGATGTCTGAGAAAAATAAAGGATATACTAACTACAAGGGGATTACAATTAAATTTTTTAAATTCTTACTGGGAACAAGGAAGGCAGAACTTTCATGTTTTGAAGTCAGCAATGACAGAAGAGAGAAATTTCTGCCAAACTGGAATTTTTATTTATATGTGTATTTCAAATAAATGGGCACCAATAAGCTTGCTGATACGACATCATAATAAAGGTACTAAGGGCTTTGTTTATAGAGATAGCAGGAAGTGGCACCAAGCAGGCATTTAAATGTTGGGAAAAAAATTAAAACCCAAGAATTATTATGGGTAAGTATAGAACACAGTTCATATTTGTTTCCATTTTTGTTTGGTTGGTTTTGGTTTTTTAAGACAGGGTCTCATGGTATAGTCCTAGCTGGCTTAGAACTCACATTATATAGACCAGGCTGACCTCGAACTTCCTTCACTCTACTGCCTCTCAAGGCTAAGGCTACATGTGGGCACCACAGTTTCCCGATGTATTTACTGTATTTACCTTTTCAATTTTTTTAAAACTAAACTGACTCCCCAGACAGAGCACCAGTGACATCAACCATCTAACCCTAGTTAGATGAAGCAATGCATTTAATCAAGGTTACCTATAGGAGAATGACTGACCCCAGAGTACCCATGTCATCCAAAAGCCACACCCCATTATGGGTGAGACCTGTGAGGAGTGAGTAGATGGAGCCCTCATTCAGCCAAACTCCCTCCCTCAGTACACTGAAGCTCTTTTGAGATGACAGTCAGTTGGGAAAGAGTTGCATATAGCTGAGCTGCATATGTAGGAAGCTCTAAGAGTAGGCCCACTGCACCTTCCATGAGCGAATTTTAATAGCCCACGATTAGATGATCACATACACTCCTACTTCAAAATGGTGCTGGTCATGTTATGCGTGGAGGGCAGCCTTCCATAACTACTCAAGGCAACAAAACTGACAACAATGCATTGTAGTTAAAACTTGTAGAAGCAAATTAAGAGGAGCACTGTTCAGCAAAGAGGAGAAAATAAGGAAATCAAGAGGCTGCATCTATCCACAGCAGGCTCTCATAACTATTGTAAAGCGTTGAGCTTGGAGGAGAGAGCGCTAGAGCAAGAGAGAATCAGACAGACGCTGGGCAACTCTGTGCCTCGCCGGGAAAATTCAACTAAACACTGGCAAAGGAGATCCTAAGAAGTGGAGTGGCAAAATGTCTTCGTAGGCATTCTCTGGGCCAACTTGCTGGAAGAGTCATGAGAAGCGGTACTTGGATGCTCTGTCAAGTTTTCAGAGTTCGGCGCTCAGGAAAGCTAAAGAAAACCTAGTTATAGAGAAAAGGGTCAACAAGATTAAAAGAAGCAAGAAAAGGAAGGAGGAATATGAAAGGAGGATGAAGAGGATGAGGAAGAGGCAGAAGATAAATTGGGTCCAGAGGAATGGTTTGATTTCCTTTGTTTGTTTTCTCCGTGTCTGTAAAACATTTAACCACCCTGTACACAACCCCTTTTAAGATGGCCTTGTTGTGCACCAATGGAAAGAGAAGCCCTTGATCCTGCCAAGGTTGGACCCCCAGTGTAGGGGAATGTCGGGGGGGACGGGAAAGGAGGGTGAATGGGGAGGGGAACACCCTTATAGAAGAAGGGGAGGGGGATGGGAAAGGGGGCTTATGTCCGCGAAACTGCGAAAGGGAATAACATTTGAAATGTAAATAAAAAATAATCCAATAAAAGAAAAAAAACTGAAATGTAAGTCTGTGTAATACTTTGTTTTAAAGCGTGCGGTGTCTATTTTTGTATAGTTAACACACTGCCGAGTGTGTCTTTAGATAGCCCGGTTCTGTGAGTATTTTTAATATCCACCAACTTTGCCTGATACAGCCTGAGGGTTATAAATTGTCATAAGAATGTACAGCAGGGGTTGGGGATTTAGCTCAGCCGTAGAGCGCTTGCCTAGCGAGCGCAAGGCCCTGGGTTCGGTCCCCAGCTCCGAAAAAAAAAAATAAATAAATAAATAAAAAAATAAAAAGAATGTACAGCAGGTTCTTGGTGCAAGGCACAACGTAGTTGTCTGAGGACAGATGGGTCGTTTTCTTTCTTTTGTTTTTTCATTTTCCATTGACTCTGATGCAGTTTATATGAAAATAGTTCTTGTTCTGTTAACTAAGTAGGACTCTGTAGTTGCAAAAAATGCAAACCTTTTGTTGAATACATGGATACAGAAATATTGCTGAATGTTTCTAAGTAAATGCTATTTAGAGAAAAGGAAACATAAATTGAACAGTCTGCTGTTTTGCATTATTAGGAGAAATATTCTTAATTTTTTCCATTGCAGCCTCAAATCAAATGACTTTGTTGTTTTCATTCTTGGGTTTGTTTATGGAGTTTCGCTGACGATGTTTGACTTTCAATGTGGAAGTTTAGTATTGAGATCACCTAGTCTGAAATTTTCCCTACTAAGATCCCCTGGGTCTGGGTCAGGTCTGCTTCTTTGTTTGTTTACAGTCCTGGATCAAACCCAGGATCCCTTATGCTTACCCAATAGGAAAATTTTATCCCAAAACCCCATCAGTAATGACCATAATTACTTTAAAGAGAAGTCTGTTTAGCTTGATTAATAACATTCTTTCTCTCTGTGAAAATTTGTATATTTGAGACTTCAGCTTGTCCTGGAGTCACTTTTGATAACATGTATCCATGTATAGAAATATTCTTTTCACCCAGACTTTCAAATGAATTTACACAGAATTATACAAAATACATTATTAGCAGTATTCATACTAATATTAGCATTAGTATTAAATTATTGTTGCTGGTTCCAATGGTGTATGTCTTGCCTTTGATCCCAGCACTCAGAAGAGGCCAGCCCTATTCATTTTTAATTTCCACTTTTCTCTAATTATTTTGCTCTCTGTTCATATGCTGTCCTTGTTTCAAAATTAGTTGGTGGTTTCTCTACTTTGTTTAAAGATTTTTCAAAGAGGTGTTTTTATTCGTTGTTTATGTTACCATATATTATAAATTCTATGTGTTTGGGTATAGTTTGCTTTTCTTTTATCAGCTTTTGGAGTTGAATTTAATTCATCTCTTGTTCCACAGTTATATGATTGTCAGAGGTCATTGCTTAGTACAAGAGACTGGTTCTCTGAACAATGATTTAAGTACATCCTACAAATTTTAGCACCGCCACATTATAATTTTTTTTTAATTTTCTTCATTGCTCAAGAAATGTATGATGGCCTTGGGGAAAGGTTCAGTCCCAAAAGTGATTGCTGCACAATCACAAAGACCTAAGTTCAATTCCCAGAAAGCACTTTTAAAGCAAGATGTGCTAACATGCATTTGTTTTGTTTTACAATAATAAAATAAGATGCTTCTTATTTTACTGAGAGAGGGTCTCATTGTACCCTGCTGCTTTAAGTAGACCTGTCTGACCTCACCCTCACAGAGGTCTTCCTCCTTCTGACTCTCGAGTGCTGGGGTTAAAAGTGTGTGCTACAGCATCTAGCTAAGATAGTTTGTTTCATCTTTAATTATGAATATGGGCAAGCGAATGTGTATTTGAGTGTAGGTTCTCATGGAAGCCAAAGACATTAGAGTTAGCAGTAGTCGTGAAACACCAGCCATTAATGCTGGGAAATACACCTGGGTCTACTGCAAGATCAGTATGTGCTCTTAACTGCTGAGCCACCTCTCTAGCCTAAGTGGCATGGGTGTGTAATCCCTCCGCTGGGGAGGCCAAGGCAGGAGGATCCCTGATATTATTCCTTAGCCAGTCTCTTAACCTACTTAACAGGTTCAGATTAATGAGAAACCCTGTCTTAAAAACAATGGAAATCGCTTCTGAAGGGTGAGGCTTATCCTCTCTCACACACACACACACACACACACACACACACTCACACACACACACACACACTCACACACACAGAGAGAGAGAGAGAGAGAGAGAGAGAGAGAGAGAGAGAGAGAGAGAGAGGTGGAGATACAAAAGAATTGAAAAGGAAAAGCATAGAAAGGTGGTTTGGTAGAAGGGATGCTTTATTTCTTCCTCTACGTATGTTTCTCACCTTACTCTTTGCCTAACAGAAAGCTGTTCTTTGCTAAGGTACCATGTGTATTTTAGAAGAAACGGTGTTTCCCATTGCAGAACATAGATTTTATATATAGTCATTGGCACACTGGTAAATTGGCCTTTATGGAAAAAGAAATAAAACTTCCTCATAGCATTTGCCAATTTCTATGTTACAAATTTGCCACCACGGCCAGCTTCAAGCTCATTTGTGTGATTGCTGACCATGAATGTGAGAAGAGACAGAATCAATCCTTACTCACTACATATGAGCCAGGTTGAGGGCTCATCCTCCACCCTGACTGCTATGCCTCTGAGAGACCTCTTCAATAGTTTAATTGAGGTGTGAAGCCCCTTCCTAAATGTGGGTGATTCTATCCTATGGGCTGAGGCCTTGGATTCAATAAGAAGGAGAAAGTGAGCTGAGCCCCGGGATCCAGCTCTCTGCTTCCTGACTGCAAATGCCATGTGATCACCTGCCTCAGGCTCCTGCTGCCATGACTTCCCCACCATGATGGACTGTTGCTTCAAACCATGAACCAAAACAAACCCCTCCTCCCTTAAGGTACCATTGTACAGTATTTTGTCATGACAACAAGAAAAGTAACTGGGACTATTTACCAGCATTGAAAGGCTCCCAGACCCCATCTTACTGTTTTGCTTGACCTGTCTTGAATTTGGAATGACTTCAGAAAACTCTTTCTACCAATGCCAATTAATGTATGACCTGGGTCTTCTACAGTAAGAGGTAAACCCTATGGTAATGACCATCAGCACTGCCAAGACTCGCCTTTGCTTGTTTGCTCCTCAGGACTGCAGCTCCTCTTTGTTCCCACTCTCCTAACACTGGTCTTTTGTGCTTTTCTTGCTGCTCATGTTTGAATTGTTGGATTACAGATATGTTTTTATTTATAGTTACCCAGCTTCTTATTTTGTACAAGTCATTGTAGAGGGATGCTGGAAGTCAGCAGGAAGGAAATGGAAACCTTGCAAGAGCCAAGAGACTTCTGGCAACAGCTTCGTAAGAGAAAGAAACTATCCCTGCAGCTGCTGGCCCAGCTCCCAACCCAGGGTGTGGTTGTCCTGCCTCTACAAGAATAATGGTAAACATTGTCGGCACATATTCAGATAATCCTGGCTCTTCAACAGTCCCATAACCCTTAATGGCTTGCAGCGCAACTGGATAGGCAACCTGAAATTTCAGAGTGGTTTTCTGGCTTTGAAAAAGGAATCACGTAATGTCTTCAGTAGAAGTGACAGCAAAAAGGAACATATCCCTGCATTTGTACTGCTTTGGGGCTACCTCTGGAACTCCATGGACATTCTGTTGCTCTTCCTCACCAGGTCCATGCCAAAAAAAATCAAATGTGGCTCATCAGGGTGCTTGACTTAAACCTACTGAGTATCCTATAATGAGCACGTATGAAGATTGTAGCCTCCTGTCTCTTTGACCCGAGTATGACTTAAAACAAGGATTTACACCAAGAATGAAGATACGGTTCTGGCCACTTAGAGTCCTGTCCCTCTCACAGGTACCTGTCATTTACAGAGCAGCATAGAATCTCATAGTTCCAATGTTATCCACAGGGTGTTTCTGGTGTGGGAGATGAGTAGGAACACAGCTTCAGCAGTTGCTGCAGCTCTGGCATACACAGCCTCACAACATCTGGAAAGAAACTATCCAGAGCTATCATATTCCATTATTCCTTGCTCCCACTTGCATTTCATCAGAAGGAGATCAGGATAAAGGATCTTAAGTATTACCTGACCCCTATCCCCAGTACACACAGCTAATGAACACACTAGGAGAAATGTCCAGCTTTAACCAGGAAACACTTGATCCTTGATGGAAACTCCTATTGAATATGTCAGGAGAAAAGTACTATTCCACCACACAGTTTCGGCTAATAGTGTGGCCATAAGTTCCATACTGGATGGCTATGCCTCTAGTAGCATCAAAGAAGATTACCCTAATTACTAATGTCGTCCAGCTTACACTGTTTCTGCATTTTTGCCTCCAATATCTTATCAATATGGTGGTCTTCTACTGTTGACAGGACTGGTTGTAAGTACCACAGAAGGAATGTTGTGACTCTTACCAGCACATCTGTTCATGAAACATCTTAGCAAGAACTACTGTCTCATAAAGACATAATGGACTCAGATTCCTCTTCAGTATTGAAATAGCTAGTATCAGAGACTCATACAAATAAGAACCAATAACCACAGTCCCCAAAGACAACTTATCCAACTAGTTAGTGGAGTCAAGGACTCTCAAAATATAAATATATACATGGTATTCCATATTCATATGCTTGCTGTCTATATCAGATGTACCTAAAACACTAGAATATTCTCGTTTTTGTATAACCTACAGAAATGACATGTGTCTCTGTCTCCAATGCATTAGGAACATACCCAGACTTACTAGCCACAGCCAAAGGAGCCATTTGTAAAAAAAAAAAAAAAAAAAAAAAAAACGGCCATGGCAGCAAGGTATAAATAGAACCAACAACCTACATTACTTCAAGGTTCATCTTTAGGAGAAAATCATTTACTAAGAAGACTAGTTAATAAGCAGGGTTTCCCAGCTGTATAAAGCCCAGTGCAGACATGAGGTGATATGAAACCTCCACAAGGTCTCAACTTTCTTCTTGCAGATACTAAAGAAACCAAAAGGGATGGGATGCCTGATGAAAAATTCAAACAACATGGCAGTCTAGTGGTGCTCACCAACATCTAGTATCCCCTAGGGGAGAGAAGTGGAACAGCGGAGAAGAAATTACTCTTCGATAAATGTCACTCTAGAAAGGCACTGGGGTTTTAGTGTTAGACGAGTAGGTCCAAAAAGGAAGAGGGGAAGAAGGAAAAAGAAGAGGAAAGGGAGTAGGAAAGCAAGGAGGAGGTAGAAGAGAAGGGGGAAATGTAGAAGATGAAGAATATAAAGGAGGAAAAAGAGAACAGTGGTGATTTGGAAAGAGGAAAAGAGAAAAGACCACTTCAAGCCATGAAGCATATACGGCAGAGGTGGGATCTGATTTGATGTTGGGAGGAAGCTCAAAAGCACATACATTAAACTTAGAGTTACAAGGAAGAATTCTGGAAAGAAAGAAAGGAAAAGGAGAGAGAGAGAGAGAGAGAGAGAGAGAGAGAGAGAGAGTCTAGAATATCTAGAAAGCAGATGCAAAGAGAGAAATAGTGATTCAGCAGGTAGAAGTCACTGACGTAGTCTAGCAGAAGGTGTTGACAGAGAAACTCAGAAAACAGCACCAACACTGGTCTCAGCACCAAGTATGTTTGTATCTAAGGAGATGGGGGTGGGGGGCTGGCAGCTCTTTTAAATGCTGGTGCCCTTGCTGTGTGCTGGCACTCTCACTACACACTGGAAGGAAGGAAGGCAGCCTTTATTTCTTGATGTTCCTTTCCCACCACCTTCATTCTCGCCCCTCCCCTCTCACCTTCCTGTTTCTCAGTTTTCCGTGTTTCTCTTATGTTTATTGCTCTGCAGTTAAAGCTTCTCTATCTTACTTATATTTTTCTCTCCCCTTGTGTTTATTTCCCCTCTCATGATTTCTCCTTTATTACATTGTAATTTTCTTTTGTCATAGTCTTAGTTTTCCAATCCCTGTCTTTGGTAGCTCCTGCCCTCTTAGTGTTATGTCTTCCTTTGTGCTCTTACTGGAACCATTAGCATTTGCAAATTTATAATTCTTTACTGTAATAAATCAGAAAGGACATTCTGATTAACCTGGTATTAACACCAGGTAAACAATTGTCGTTAATACCATTTAATACTGTGATTGTTTTATATGGAATGAGCAAATGGTTATCTTTATGTATCAGTATTTATTAAATATAACCAACTGTGTACACTTGTAGTTAACTATCAAAAGCACAATATCAAAGACCCTGCCTTATCCCTACCTTATGACCACCAACTACCCTTAAGATACACCCAATATCCTTAAGATATACTCCATTTCCTGGGCTCCATTTTCTAGCCCACAACTCCTCTGCTTTCCCAGAGGCTATACTAATACCAGGGACCCAAGAGACACTGTTCGCACACAAAACCCCAGAGATCATACACACTGTCCACAAAAACTGCAACAGAAACACCTTACTACAGCTAAAGGCTTGTTAGTCACCAGAACTCCAGGCCACTCAGAGCATAAAACAGAAACCGAAGGGAAAAATCATCCCCAAGGTATCCATCTAACAAAGGTAAACTCAGAAATCAGCACCTAAACCTACAATAACCCCCCAGACCCAGGTGACTAGAGACCAGCTTTAAAACATCAACAATAGCCAGGGCAATATGGTACCAGCAGAGACCAGCTATACCACTGCAGCAAACCCTGCATATTCCAACAAAACTGAAACACAAGAAAATGACCTAAAAGCACAATACCAAACAAAAATCTAAGTTACTGAGTGGTTCACCGAATCATTTACAATTTTAGAGGCTGTAAGGTTGAATTATCTGGAAACTTGGTATAGAAATACATAGTTGGGTAAATTATACAGAATATATGACTCCAATAGACAAAAATCAGGCGAAGAAATCCTATTGCAAGAATGATAGTGAAGGAGAAGAAGAAGGAAGAGGAGGAGAGGAAGAGGAAAAAAGGAGAAGTTGGAGGAGAACCAAAAAGAAGAGGAAGAAGGAAGAAAGGAAGAAGAAGGGGAGAAGGAGATAGAAAGTAATAAGAGAAAGGAAGAGGATGGGAGAGAAAATGAAAAGAAACACAAGGAAGGAATTGAGTGGAATCAAAATGGGAAATACACACGGAAAGTATTCTAGTAAAATATCCTTTCCCCAGAGGAAACAGAGTAAAACTTTAAGACTTGGTAAATCTAAGTAAGAGGAAAACTGGTTTTTTTATTGGATATTTGGTTTATTTACATTTAAAATGTTATGCCCTTTCCATCTTTCCCTTCAGCAAATCCTCTATCCCACCCCATCCTGTTTTTATGAGTGTGTTCCCCCCCCACTCACCCACTCCCACCTCGCTATCCAGGCATTCACCTACACTGGGGCATCGAGCCTTCACAGGACCAAGGGTCTCTCCTCCCATAGATGTGCTACAAGGGCATGCCCTGCTACATATGGAGTTAGAGTCACGGGTGACTCCATGGGTACTCTTTAGTTGGTGATTTATTCCCTGGGAGCTCTGGAGTGTCTGGTTGGTTGAGATTGTTGTTCTTTCTATGGGGTTGCAAACCACTTCAGCTCCTTCAATCCTTTCTCTAATTCTTCCATTGGGGACCCCATTGGATCCAATGGTTGGCTGTGAGCATCCACCTCTGTATCTGTCAGGCTCTGGCAGAGCCTCTCAGGAGACAGCTATATCAGGCTTCTGTCAGCAGCAAGCACTTCTTGGCATCAGCAAGAGTATCTGGGTTTGATATCTTTATATAGGATGGATCTTGGGGTGGGCAGTCTCTGTATGGCCTTTCCTTCAATCTCTGCTCCACATTTTGTCCCGGTATTTCCCCCTGTGAGTATTTTATTTCCCTTCTAAGGAGGACTGAAGCATCCACACTTTGGTCTTTCTTCTTACTGATCTTCATGTGGTCTGTGAATAGTATCTTGGGTAGTCTGAGCTTTTGACAAATATCCACTTATTAGTGAGTGCATAATTTATATGTTCTTTTGTGATTGGGTTACCTCACTCAGGATGATATTTTCTAGTTCCATCTATTTATTTGTCTGAGAATTTCATGAAGTCATTGTTTTTAATAGCTAAGTAGCACTCCATTGTGTAAATGTAGCACATTTTCTGTATCCATTCTTCTGTTGAAGAACATCTGAGTTCTTTCCAGCTTCTGGCTATTATAAATAAGGCCACGGTGGACATAGAGGAACACGTGTCCTTGTTATATATTGGAGCTATACCTGATATCTTTTGTTCACTGGATAGTTTTAGCTCCTTTGTCAAAGTTCAAGTGACCATAGGTGCATGGGTTCATTTCTGGGTTTTCAATTTTATTCCATTGATCTACCTGCCTGTCTCTGCACTAACACCATGCAGTTTTTATCAGAATTGCTCTGTAATAGAGCTTAATGTCAGGTATGCTGATTTCCCCAGTTATTTTATTGTTAAAAATAGTTTTCTTTATCCTGAGGTTTTGTTATTCCAAATGATTTTGCAAATTGTTCTTTCTAACTCTATGAAGAATTGAGTTGGGAGTTTAATGGGAATTGCATTGAATCTGTAGACTGCTTTTGGCAAGATGGCCATTTTTACTATATCAATCCTGTCAATCCATGGGCATGGGAGATCTTTCCATCTTCTGAGATCTTCTTCAATTTCTTTCTTCAGAGACTTGTAGTTATTGTCATACAGATTTTTCACTTGTTTGGTTATAGTTACCCCAAGATATTTTGTATTATATGTGGCTATTGAGAAGGGAATTGTTTCCCTAATTTTTAATAAGCCTGTTTATCATTTGTATAAAGGAAGGCTACTGATTTATTTGAGTTAATTTTATATCCGGCCACTTTGCTGAAGTTTATTAGCTGAAGAAGTTCTCTGGTAGAACTTTTGGGGTCACTTATGTATGCTGCCATATCATCTGCAAATAGTGACATATTTATTTCTTCTTTGGCAGTTTATATCCCCCTTGATCTTTTTTGTTGTCTCATTGTTCTAGCTAGCACTTTAGGTATTATATTGAATAGATTTGGGGAGAGTGTACATCCTTGTCTTGTCCTCAATTTCAGTGGGATTGCTTCAAGTATCTCTCCATTTAATTTGATATTGGCTATTGGTTTGCAGTAAATTGCTTTTATTATATTTATGTATGGGCCTTGAATTCCTGATCTCTCCAATACTTTTCTCATGAAGGGGTGTTGTATTTTTGTCAAATGCATTTTCTGCATCTAAGGAGATGATCATGTGATTGTTTTCTTTGAGTGTGTTTATATAGTAGATTATGTTAATAGGTTTTTTATATATTGAACCAACCTTGCATCCCTGGGATAAAGCCTACATGTTCATGGTGAATGATGGTTCTTAGATTCAGTTTGCAAAAATTCTATCGAGTATTTTTGCACTGATAAGTGAGGTTGCTCTGAGGTTCTTTTTCTTTTTTGGGTCCTTGTGTGGTTTATGTATCAGAATAATTGTGCCTTCATAGAATGAATTAGGTTGTGTTCCTTCTGTTTCTATTTTATGGAATAGTTTGAGGAGTATTGGTATCAGGTTTTCTTTGAAGGTCTGGTAGAATTCCACAGTAAATCAATCTGGCCCCATGGATTTTTTTTGTTTGGGAGGTTTTGTGCTTTTTTAAAAATATTTACAGTTTTGGCTTTATTCTCTTTAGTAATCAATATGAAAGACAATGTTAGGCCTCATACTCTAACTTTTTTCTTTTCTTTTATTGGACATTTTCTTTTATTTACATTTCAAATGTTATCCCCTTTCCTGATTTCCCCTCCAGAAACCACCCATCCTATCGCCCTACCACCTGCCCCCATGACAGTGCTCCCCTACCTACCCACTACCTCCCCACTCCCTGCCATGGCATTCCCCTACACTGTGGCATCAAGCCTTCACAGGACCAAGGGCCTATCCTCCCTGAAAAGGATGGATGCCTGAAAAGGTACATCCTCTGCTACATATGCGGCTGGAGCCATGGGTAGCTCCATGTATTGGTGGTTTAGTCCCTGGGACCTCTGGGGTGTCTGGTTGGTTGATATTGTTCTTCCATTAGGTTTCAAACTTCCTCAGTTACCTCAGTCCTTTCTCTAACTCCTCCATTGGGAACCCTGAGGCTATTTCCTTATGGAATATGGACATGTTTAGGTATTTTACCTGCCTTTGATTTAATTTTTTTTGGAATGTGGTATCTGTCTAGAAAACCATTTATTTCATCTAGATTTTCCAGTTTTGTTGAGTATAGGCTTTTGTAATAGGATCTGATGATTTTTTTTAAATTCCTCTATTTCTGTTGTTATGTCTCCCTTTTCGTTTCTGATTTTGTTAATTTGGATACTGCTTCTGCACCCTTTAGTCAGTTTGGCTAGGAGTTCCTCTATCTTGTTGATTCTCTCCAAGAGCCAGCTTTTGGTTTTGTTGATTCTTTGTATTGTTCTCTTTGTTTCTATTTGGTTGATTTCAGCCCTGAGTTTGACTATTTCCTTCAGTCTACACTTCTTGGGTGAGTTGCCTCTTTTGGTTCTAGAGCTTGCAGGTGTGCTGTTAAGTTGCTAGTGTGAGATTTATCCAGTTTCTTTCCCAGAGCATTTAGTGCTATGAAGTTTCCTCTCAGCATTGCTTTCTATGTTGATTGAGAGTTTTCCTGGGTTTAGTAGCTTAGGTTGGCATTTGTATTCTCTTAGAGTCTTCATGATAGGGCTTTCTGGCTTTCATAGTCTTTGTTGAGAAGTCTGGTGTAATTTTGATAGGTCTACTTTTGTATGTTACTTGGCCCTTTTCCCTTGCAGCTTTTAATATTTTTTCTTTGTTCTGTACATTTATTGTTTGGGTTATTATGTGACAAGAGGATTTCTTTTCTGGTGCCATTTGTTTGGTACTCTATACGCTTCTTGTACCTTTATGGCCATCTTTTTCTTTAGCTTCAGGAAGCTTTCTTCTATGATTTTGTTGAAGACAAATTCAGGTACCTTCAGCTGGAAATTTTCGTTCTCCTCTATTCCAATTGTTCTTAGATTTGGTCTTTTCATTGTGTCCTGAATTTCATGGATGTTAGGAGATTTTTTATGTTTTGACTTTTTTTGATGGTTGTGTCAATCTCTTCTACAGTATCTTCTACACCTGAGATTCTCCCTTCTACCTCTTGTATTCTGTTGGTGATACTTACATCTGTAATTCCTGACCTCTTTCCTAAGTTTTCCATTTCAAGGTTTGCTTCCATCTATGTTTTCTTTATTGTTTCTACTTCTGCTTTATGCAATTGCTTCACCTATTTGATTGTGTTTTTCTTTATTTCTTTAAGAGATTTATTTGTGTCCTCTTTAAAAGCTCTATCTGTTTACTTGTGTTTTCCTGCATTTCTTTCAATGAGTTATTTATATTCTCCTTAAAGGACTCTATTATCTTTGCAAGATACGATTTTAGGTCACCTTCCTGATTTTCAGGTGTGTTGGTGTATTCAGGGCTTGCTGTAGTTGGAAAACTGGGTTCTTATGATGCCCACATATAATGGCTTATGCTGCTTATGTTCTTGTGCTTGACTCTCACCATCTGGTTATTCTAGGTGTTTGCTGGTCTGGGTGACTTTGTGTGGCATCTGCTTCTTTTGTCCCTGCGTTCGTTGCTTCTGTCCCTGACTAAGCCTGCAGTCCTGGCTGTAGCAGACCTCCTATAGAACTTTTCAACTGAAGGCTCTTCAGAGGGGCACAGAAGTTGGTGATTGGATGCAGTAGTTCTCCTAGGATACCTTCAGACAGTCGGGTCTTCAGAGGAACTGTCAAGCTGGTGTCCTGTGTGAAGCTGTTCTCCATGGGGGCATATGGACTGTACTTTCCATTTCCTATGTGTGCAGCAGAACTCCAGGAGGCTTTCAGTCTTTTGAGTCAGTTGCCCTCATGCCACAGAGCCAGGAGGTCTTCAGACTGTGGTGTCAGTTGCCCAGTTGCCCCATGTACAGACAAACTCCTGGGATGCCTTCAAGCTGTGGTATCCTGAGTGCAGTGGGTCTCCTGGGATGTTTCCTGCTGTGGTGTCAGATGCCCTAAGTTCAGCAGATTTCTTAAGATGCCTCAGGATGTGGTATCAAATGCTCTGAGTGCACTGGATCTTCTGGAATACCTCAGGATATGGCCTCTTCTGAGGAGCAGACTATCAGCCTGTCCCAGCAGAAAGGACCAGGCAGAGACCAGGCAGAAGGGGAGTGGTATTTGGCAGGCAAGGGTTTGGGGGATGGTGCATCCCTGAGTCCACTGGGCTCCCAGCAGCAGCTGTGGGACTTTGGGAAGATTCTCACCAAATGCTCTGAGTGTAGCAGATCTTCTGGAATGTCTCAGGATATGATATCTTCAAGGGAGTAGACTAGCTAGCAGTCTGTTCCAGCAGAAAGAACCGGGCAGAAGGTTATTTGTGACTATTGTGAAGGGTGTCATTTCCTAATTTCTTTCTCTGCCTGTTTATCCTTTGAGTAGAGGAGGGATACTGATTTGTTTGAGTTGATTTTAATATTCAGCCACTTTGCTAAAGTTGTTTATCAGGTTTACGAGTTCTCTGGTGGAATTTTGGGGGGTGACTTATAGTGATATTTTGACTTCTTCCTTTCCAATTTGTATCACTTTGACCTACGTTTGTTGTCTAATTGCATTAGTGAGGTCTTTGAGTACTATATTGAATAGGTAGGGAGAGAGTGAGCAACCTTGTCTAGTCCCTGACTTTAGTGGGATTGCTTCAAGTTTCTCTCCATTTAGTTTGATGTTGCCTACTAGTTTGCTGTACATGACTTTTACTATGTTACGATATGGGCTTTGAATTCATGATCTTTCCAAGTCTTTTATCATGAAGGGGTGTTGAATTTTGTCAAACGCTTTCTCGGCATCTAATGAGATGGTCATGTGGGGATTTGTTTTTTGAGTTTGTTTATATAGTGAATTACATTGATGCATTTTTCATATATTGAACCAACTCTGCATCTCTGAGATGAAGCCTACTTGATCATGATGGATGATGATTTTGATGTTTTCTTGGATTTGGTTTGTGAGAATTTTATTAAGTATTTTGACATTGATATTAGTAAGTGAAACTTGTCTAAAGTTCTCTCTTTGTTGGGTCTTGTTGTGTTTTCGATATGAGCATAATTGTGGTTTCATATAATGAATTGGGTAATGTTCCTTCTCTTTCTATTTTGTGGAATAGTCTGAAGAACATTGGTATTAGGTCTTCGTTGAAGGTCTGATAGAATTCTGCACTAAACACATCTAGTCTTGGGTTTCTTTTTCTTTCTTTTTCTTTTTTCTTTTTTTTGGGGGGGTGGGAGACTTTTAATAACTGCTTCTTTTTTTAGGGGTTATGAGACTGGTTACATGGTCTATGTGATCTTGATTTAACTTTGGTACCTGGTATCTGTCTAGAAAATTGTCCATTTCATCCAGATTTTAAGGTTTGGTTGAGTATATGCTTTTGTAATAGGACCTGATGATGTTTTGAATTTCCTCCATTTCTGTTATTATGTCTCCCCTTTTTGTTAATTTGGATATGTTCTCTGTGCCCTCTGGTTAGTCTGGCCAATGGTTTATCTGTCTTGTTGATTTTTCTCAAAGAACCAGCTCCTGGTTTCGTTGATTCTTTGTATAGTTCTATTTGTTTCTACTTAGTTGATTTCAGCCCTGAGCTTGATTATTTCTTGCTGTCTACTACTCTTGGTAATGATTCTTCTTTCTGTCCTAGAACTTTGAGGTGTGCTGTCCAGCTGCTAGTGTATGCTTTCTCTAGTTTATTTTGGGAGGCACTCCGAGCTATGAGTTTTTCTCTTAGTTGCTGGTTTCACTGTGTCCCATTAACTGAGATATGTTGTTCGTTCATTTTCATTAAATTCCAGAAAGTTTTTTATTCTTTATTTCTTCCCTGACCGAGTTATTGAGTAGAGAGTTGTTCAGCCTCCATATGTACATGGCCTTTCTGTTGTTTTTGTTGTTATTGAAGACCAGCCTTAGTTTGTGGTGATCTGATAAGATGCACGAGATTCTTTCAATCTTCTTATATCTGTTGAGGCCTGTTTTGGGACAATTATATGATCAATTTTGTAGAAGGTAGCCTGAGGAGCTAAAAAGAAGGTAGCTTCTTTTGTTTTAGAATGAAATGTTCTATACATATCTGTTAAATCCATTTGGTTCATAACTTCTGTAATTTCACTCTGTCTCTGTTTAGTTTCTGTTTCCATGATCTGTCCCTTGATGAGAGTGGTGTGTTGAAGTCTCCCACTATTATTGTGTGTGGTGCAATGTATGCTTTGAGTTTTAGTAAGGATGTTTTGTGTTACGAGCTTTTTTATTTTGCATTTTCTTTGACTGGTGTGTCAATGTTTTCTATGGTATCTTCTGCACCTGAGTTTTTCTCTTCTGCCTCTTTTATTGTGTTAGTGATGATCGCATCTATGACTTCTGACCTCTTTCTTAGCTTTTCTATCTCTAGGGTTGTCTCCCTTTGTGATTTCTTTATTGTTTCTATTTCCATTTTTAGATCCTGAATGGTTTTGTTCAATTCCTTCACCCGATTGGTTGTGTTTTCCTGTAATTCTTTAAGGGATTTTTGTGTTTCCTCTTTAAGGGCTTCTACCTGTTCAGCCATGTTGCCTGTATTTCTTTGAGGAATTATTTATGTACTTTTTAAAGTCCTCTATCATCATCATGAGATATAATTTTAAACCAGAATCTTGCTCTTCTGTTGTGTTTGGGTATCCAGGACTTGCTGTGGTGGAAGAACTGGTTTCTGACGATGCCAAGTAGCCTTAGTTTCTGATGCTTAGTTTCTTCAGCTTGCCTCTTGTCACCTGGTCATCTCTGATGTTGGTTGGTTGTGCTGCCTCTGACTGGAGCCTGTCCCTCCTGTGAGCCTGTTATCTTAGATGTGTCAGAACTTTTGCAAGGCCAGTTCTCTCCGGAAAGGATTTGGATTTGGAGAGCTGTGTCACAGGGTTAACTCTGGGGCACCGATGGAGACTCGAAGCTGGGTCTTTTTTTTATTTACATCAAGTTTCTTACATCATGCCTGTAATATTCCATAATAACCTTATTGTTATAGTCAAACACAGCTGTGCTAAAAGAAAGATGTGCACTAATAAAGTTCAAGTGTAATAGTGTCTCCACAGATGGGGGTGTTGCAGATTCCTTCTTAAGAAATTGAGGGCTTTCTGTGTCACGGTATTTAGGCAGTGACAATTACTAGCTTAGAAAATGACATAAATTACAGAGATTTTTCCTGGATTTGTTAGTGATTTCTCTTCTCAAACCTTAGAAGAAGGCCTTGGGTCAATGCACCTGCCAGAGCAACCAAAAACATCTGGGTGCCTGTGGTCCCTCTCCTATTGGTCATGGGTTAGTGCTTATCTCTTTCTCCAGGAGGCAATAATAGATCAATAGATACATCAGTGGATGAAGACAAATGACTTCGTTGCTAAAAAAAAAAAAAAAAATGGCTCATACCAAACCACCCTTGCTGCTCTCGCTTCCCTCTTGTTATTTCTGTCCCCAGAATTCATCTGTGTCATTCATAATTCGTCTGTGTCATTCAACACTGAATTTCTGATAGTTTGGAGAAGATGAAGATGAAGCATGTATGCATTGTCTCCCACTGTTTAACAGAAACACCACAGACTAATCCATTCTCTGTCCACTATGATCCATCATGGAGACACAGAGGTCACTCCTCTAAAGTTTTCCCTATGTGGCTTCTTATTCATAAAGGATGTGCCTGCCAATGCAGTGTCAGACAGTCCAAACGAGATCCCTAGAACAATAGTATGTAACATCTGGTAGTGTTTGAAGAATGTTCAAAAATACTGGCTGGACAAAGTGAAGGAGACGGGAAGAATCAGTGGTTGCTGAGAACAAGATTTCAAGACCAATGGCGTGAGACTCCAGTCAAACTGCTGAGAGTGTGATTAACTGCCACAATTCTGTTTTAATTGTTGATGAAATTACCCCATGGTAATCTTTAAATTAATGCAATGTTGAAGCCTTCCAGGTAAACGCTGAAAAAAATTATTTCAGCTTTGGACTGAGGAGAAAGTGGTTTGGACACTAAAGCATTCACCTTCAAATGTGAAGGCCTGAATTTCATTCCCAGAACCAACATAAGTAGTCAGATGTGGTAGTCTGTTCTTGTAATCTCAGCATTGGAAAGGCGGATGAAAACAGAGATCAGGAAATTAGTGACCATGAGCCTAAACACTTGGCAGAATTCCAGCCCAATGAGAAACCTGGGTTTCACAAAAAGTTGAGGACACTTGTGTGTTTTACCTTAGCATGTCCCCTGACCTCCATACACATATGAGTGCATGCTCATGCTCACATGACACATACACATACATACAACACACAGACACACACACACACACACACACACACACACACACACTTCACAATTGCATCTGTTGGCTTAAGGGTCCTCCATCTTGGCTCATACAGATAGGCAGAATAGAAATGGCTCTAGAGCTCAAGCTGTGGCTTCATCAATATTCTACTTGGATCCTATTCCTGGAGATTTTCAGTCTCTTGAACTCTGATGCTCTAGGATGACTCAGAGGTAGTAAGGTAGTATTGCAACAGTTTCTTGTACTGACTGTAGACAATGTCACAAGACCATCTATTTTGCATTCTGTTATATCATGTGTTGTTTTATTACCCATGATAAACACTAAAACTCCAATTTCTTCTCACTTCAATTTCCCATTTCCCATGCCCATTCCTATTATTTCCTCACCATGGGTCTCCACAGCCTGAATAGACACAGTTCTACAGATGGCTAGAAACATCAGTGTTGATTCTGAAACAGGCACAGAAAGGGGTTACAAGCAAAGTGCAAATGTTGGGTATATGATAGAGCACAAGCCAGAGGCTGGGTGATTGTGAATGCACTTGATTCTCTCTGCTTTGATGTTGAATGGAATGTGAATAGCTCTTTCAAGTCTCTACCACCATGATATTCCTCCTAGACCTGTAAGCTAAAAGAAATCTTTTCTCCCCTAAGTTGCTTGCTGCCTGACCATTTTATTAGAGCAACAGAAGTGAAACTAGAGCAAAAATGTAACTTATTTTGGTCAGGTGTATGGTGTGCATCTCTCTTAGTTCGCCTTGTTTAATATATGGGCTAGATTTATAGATCTTCCTATATTAATTGATCCCCAGGTACCACAAAGAGCTATGTGTTGCTAAAAGTCATCTAAACACTGTAAAGTCTTTATATAAAGGGTATTTGAGCATCTGTCATACCTCCAGACTCCTGGGCTAGTTATACAGACTGAAGCCCTTGCAACTCTAGTCCTTTTTCTGGATTCATAAGACCAAGCTAATATGATGAGAATTTATCACTGATTGTTTAAAATATAATTTTAAAAAGCAAAATGAGACTTTTGAATAGTTTTTTCTTTTAGGTTTTTTGTTGGTGTATGCTCATGTTTATGTACAGTTGTATATATTTGTTAAAATTTAATGCACAAGTGAGTGTTGGTCCATATGGCAAAAGTGCATGCTCATGCAGAAGCCAGGGGGTTGACAGTAAAAGTCTTGTTTAGTCAATATTCACCACTTTTTCAGGACAGATCTCACACTGAGTTTGAAGCTTGTCCATCTGGTTAGGCTAGCTATTCAACAGACTCCAGGAATCTAGCTGTCTCTGCTTCCCAGTTCCAGAATTATAGGGGTAGATTGCCATGCCTGGATGTTATGTTGGGATAGAACTTGTATCGTTCATAGAAAATACTTTACCAACTAAGCCATTTCCAGCCTCTGTGTGTGTGTGTGTGTGTGTGTGTGTATGTTTGTGTGCACGTATGCATGTGTGTTTAAGCTATGTGTATAGCTGAAGTTACAGTCATATACTAATCAGAATCCAAACATTAATGGTGTGCAGGCTGGGGAGCATAGAGGAATGTGCATCACATACAATAACTGGTCACACGTATGTAGTTCATTCAAGGTACAGTGCTTGAGTCTTGCACTTCTGTTGAACTTGACCTGCTTTAACATGATTGTTCTTTCGATGCCTGTATTCTATTAACAGACATAAAAAAGATGATACCAGTGGAACTACCAGAAGGGTTGCATAAGTTCAAGCATGAGCCCCCTGATTTTCACTAACACTGTTATATAAATATTTCCTCCCCATGCTCCTCCTCTCAGCCCTCTGTCATGGATGTTGGAGGTTGACTTTTCTATATTTATGCTAAGAAACACTTTGTAGATTACATCAAGAAAAATCCTCTCGATGATTTCTAGTAAAGGGAGTACATCATATATTTAGACTATATGTTTCTAAAAGACATTGTAATTTATTGTCATCTTGTTGCCCCTAAAGGGGGCCAAAGGACACTGAAGAGAAATCTAGAAATGGATGCCCGAAGATAACACAAATTACAGATTCTGGGCATGAGAAGACAGGAATGTAAGAAAGTTATTTTTTCTACAGTTCCAGTCTGGTTTGTATGGTTATCTGGTTTATCTCCCTTTGGAAAGAATGGTTCTTTGGCCTGTGGCATCAAAGCTGACATGCCCCGTGTCCTGGGTAATGAGGGAAGACAAGAAAATTTGAGGTGGCTCTAAACTGCTGCCTCAAGGCCTTTCCCTTTTTCTGCTTTCAAAGCAATGACTTGTCACCAGAATGCAGGATACAAGAAGGCTTTATCTGGGCATATTAAGATCTAGTACCTCGAAGAAAGTCATCCTCACTTTAAACCTAACCTTCCTTTTTTGTTCCTTCTAATTTCTAACAGTGATCATTTCAGAACATCATGAGAAGAATGTTAGTTGAAAAGGGTGGGCTAGGGAGACATCTCGCTTAGAAAAAAAGTTGCTACACAAGATGAAGTTCTGAGTTTGCATACACACACACACACACACACACACACACACACACAATCTGAGTTTGGGTATGACTGCTTGTAATCCCATGGTCAAGGAGACAGAGGGAGGTGGATGGATCCCTGAGGCTCTCCAAACAGCCAGTCCAGCTGAATCAATGAATTCTCTCTGTCTTAATAAAATGTAAGGTAGATGATGCCCCTGACCTCCACACAAAGGTATGAGCCTGTGTATACACAAGTACACACAAACACACACACGCGCACACACACACACACACACACACACACACACACACACACAGATATACATTCACACAACAACCTCCAAAGATTGTCTGAGTTGGGAATTCTAGAAAACATCTTTGCTGGGCTCCAACAGGCCATGATTTTTAATGTTCTAAAGTCAGAGATTCAAGCAGAGACACGCACTTAACATACCACTACCTTTCATTTTCTTTGATTTTTGTCTAAAACTGCCTAAGTTACTCACTGTGTGAGGTGTTCTCTTCCATGATCAGGAGTTTAACCCAAGAATTTATATGTTTTATCAACTGTTTTGTGAACTGTGACCCTCCCTGAATCTTTGACTTAGTTATGAGTAATTACTTTGAAGCCCTGTGGATCGACTTCGTTCAGAAAGCAGCGCTCTGCCTCCCAGTTAACTTCTAGCAGAAAGTACGTTAAGAGATGGCATCTGAGAAAGGCCAAAGCCACAATTTAAGTTCCTGTCATTTCACAGAGCCTCAAAGCAGAGCTTATAATAGCTTGCATTTGAGACTCTGGCTGCCTGTTTGGGGCCTGTGAGTCAATTTAGACTGCAGCCCACAGGCAGAGAGCACCATCTTCGCCCTTGACAAAGCCGTAGTTGCTTCATAGTAAAACAAAACAAAGCAAAGCAAAGGAAAAACCTCCACAAGGGCTGAAAAGATTGGTTATGAGTGCAAACTGCTCAAGCAAAGGACCCCGGTTGATTCCCAATACCAGGTGGCTCCAGGGGTATCCATTGCTTCTGGCCTCCCTCTGTGAGCATCACACTTGCATGTACATGTGCGCACACACACACACACACACACACATTCACACAACTAAGATTGAAGAATGAATCCTCTTTTCCTTTTATTGGCTATTTTCTTTATTTACATTTCTTTTTTAAATATTTTATTGGATATTTTTTATTTACATTTCAAATGTTATTCCCTTTCCCAGTTTCCTGTTCATAAGCCCCTTATCCCACTCCCCCTTCTCCTATGAGGGTGTTTCCCCTCCCCAACTATCCCCCATCTTTTCCTGTCTTTTCCCAACACTGGGGTTCCAGTGTCGGCAGAACCAAGGACTTCTCCTCCCATTGGTGCCCATCCTCTGCTACATATGCAGCTGGAGCCATGGGTCTGTCCATGTGTACTCTTTGGGTGGTGGTTCAGTCCCTGGGAGCTCGGGTTGGTTGATATTATTGTTATTATGGGGTTGCAAGCCCCTTCAGCTCCTTCAATCCTTTTTCTAACTCCTTGGATGGGGACCTTGTTCTCAGCTCAATGGTTGGCTGTGAGCATTCACCTCTGTATTTGTCATGCTCTGGCAGAGCCTCTCAGAAGATAGCTATGTCAGGCTCCTGTCAGCATGCACTTCTTGTCATCAGCAATATTGTCTGGATTTGGTGGCTGTATGTATATGGGTTGGATCCCCAGGTGGGGCAGTCTCTGGATGGTCTTTCCTTCAGTCTCTGCTCCAAACTTTGTCTCTGTATTTCTTCCCATAAGTGGGTATTAGCCCAAAAGCTCAGATTACTCAAGATACAATCCACAGACAACATGAAGCTCAAGAAGAAGGATAATCAAAGTGCAGATGCTTCAGTCCTTCTTAGAAGGGCGGAACAAAAATATTAATAGGAGAAAAAATGAATCTTAAAAGGAAATATCCTGCATATAAAGGATACTTACTTCTAATATCTCAGTGCTCTCTACCAAAAGCCTATCTAGTACTCGGTTCCTTGTATACTATTTATGCCATAATAGACTTGCCCCTTTTGAACACTGATTTTCTGTACTAATTAAAATACATGTACTTTGAGGTAACAGAACTGAAAATAGAATCTATGATTGTTATATTAATTGTCAACTTGGCAAGATCAAAAATCACCTAAGAGATAAACCTTTGCTAGAGATTTGTCTCTGTGAGAGAATTTCTACTTTGGGTTCATTT
Organism: Rattus rattus; assembly: GCF_011064425.1. Taxonomy (NCBI): domain Eukaryota; kingdom Metazoa; phylum Chordata; class Mammalia; order Rodentia; family Muridae; genus Rattus; species Rattus rattus. Next base: position 14,592,479 of record NC_046163.1, on the reverse strand, counting down.
AGATGGATAGACCAACCCTAAATGTGGGAAGTATCATCCCTTAAGCTGGAATCCTAAACTCAATAAAAAGGAGAAAGTGAGCTGAGCTCCAGAATTCACCTTTGTTTCCTGACTGCAGATGAAATGTGATCCCTTTCCTCATGCCCCTGACACATTAAATGTGATCCCTTTCCTCATGCCCCTGTCTCCATTTCTTCCCTACCATGGTGGACTTGTCTCTTAAAACTGTGAACCATAAGGGGAAGCCCTTGCTCCTGCCAAGACTGAACCCCCAGTGAACGTGATTGTTGGGGGTGGAGGGTGAGAATGGGAGGAGGATGGGGAGGGGAAACCCATATAGCGGGATGTTGGCCCGGAAGAAACTGTGAGGGAATAACAAATAAAATGTAAATAAGAAATACTCAAGTTAATAAAAATAAAAAAATAATCAAAAAAAAATAAATAATAGTACTGTAGGGAAAAAAACCAAAATAAAGCAAAAACCTATGAACCACAATAAACCTTTCTTCCCCAAATTCATTAGGTCAGGGTTTGTCACAGCAGCAAAGGTGGCAACTAATGTGGTGACTTACTTCAGCTCTCATAACACAAAGCGACCGTGTCTCATGCAAAATCTGGCTTTTTCTCTTGCTTGGTTCAACCATTTGCAGCAAGTGGTTTTCTCCTCAAAGACTGGCTCTTTCACAGAACCAAATACCAAGGGAGCTAGAGAGATATTTTTAAGATTGTGCATCTTAAAATAATTTTGGAGTTTTCCTAATAAGTAGCAATAGCGAATCAATACCAGACTGAATACAGAATGTGCCCTACAACCAGGCTGGAATAACACATCTGAAGTGGCTAAAAATAGATCTTACAGAATATAGCCCAATCCTCTGCAAACTTTAGGTTTTGTAGTCCCTTTTATTAGATGATTTAGGATATACAGGACCATATGGCATCCAATTTATTCTCTTCATATCTTGATAAAGTTGGTATGGCCATATTATTCCTGTAGAGCAAACTTCTGTGGAATGAGCCAACCATAATTGATCTCAGTTGTATGTCAGAATACCTTCTGAGAGGCAGGAAATAATCAAACTCACAGCTGAAATCAACAAAGTAGAAACAAAAGGACCATAGAAAGAATCAACAGAACCAAAAGTCGATTCTTTGAGAAAATCAACAAGATAGATAAACCTTAGCCAGACTAACGAGGAGGACACAGAGAGCGTG